>NW_019268353.1:0-4881 GCF_002742605.1 Olea europaea var. sylvestris
CCGAGAAAACTGACATAGGACAACTTGCTTTGGAGTTTGAAGAAGTGTTGGACAGAAAATTAACAAAGAAAAATCGCACCAGGCAAATTTGTCATTTGTCGTGACGGTGTCGGAAAGGGTTGAAATTTGGTAGGTTGATTGGAAAAGGCCCAAGAAAACTGATATAGGACAACTAGCTTTGGAGTTTAAAAAAGCACTGGACAGAAAATTAACAAAGAAAAACCTCACCAGGGGCAATTTAGTCATTTGTCGTGATGTTGTCAGAATGGGCGAAAATTTGGCAGGTTGATTGGAAACGGCCCGAGAAAACTTGTATAGGACAGCTAGTTTTGGAGTTTGAAGAAGTGTTGGACAGAAAATTAACATAGAAAAACCGCACCTGGGGGCAATTTTGTCATTTGTCGTGACGGTGTCGGAATGGTCTGAAATTTGACAGGCTGATTGGAAATGGCACGAGAAAACTGATATAGGATGACTAGTTTTGAATAAGTGTTGGACAGAAAATTAACAAAGAAAAACCGCACCAGGGGCAATTTTGTCATTTGTCGCGGTGGTGTCGGAATGTGTTGAAATTTGGCTGGTTGATTTGAAATGGCCCGAGAAAACTGATATAGGACAACGAGCTTTGAAGAAGTGTTGGACTGAAAATTAAAAAAGAAAAATCACTCCCGGGGCAATTTTGTCATTTGTTACGACGGTGTCGGAATGGGCTGAAATTTGGCAGGTTGATTGAAATGATCTGAGAAAACTGATATAGGACAACCAGCTTTGAAGAAATGTTGGACAGGAAATTTACAAAGAAAAATCGCACTAGGTGTAATTTTGTCATTTGTCGCGAGGGTGTCAGAATGGTCTAAAATTTGGCAAGTTGATTGGAAACGGCCCGAGAAAACTTATATAGGATAACTAGCTTTGGTATTTTAAGATGTGTTGGACATAAAACTAACAAAAAAAACTACACCAGGGGAAATTTTGTCATTTGTCGAGACGCTGTCGGTATGGGCTGAAATTTGGCAGATTGATTGGAAACAACCTGAGAAAACTGATGCATAACAACTAGCTTTGAAGTGTGTTGGACAGAAAATTAACAAAGAAAAACTGCACCAGGGGCAATTTTGTCATTTGTAGCGACGGTGTCGGAATGGGCTGAAATTTGGCAGGTTGATTGGAAACGGCCAGAGAAAACTGATATAGGATAACTAGCTTTGGAGTTTGAAGAAGTGTTGGACAGAAAATTAACAAAGAAAAATCCCACCAGGGGCAATTTTGTCATTTGTCGTGACGATGTCGGAATGGGCTGAAATTTGGCAGGTTGATTGGAAACTGCCCGAGAAAACCGATATAGGACAACTGGCTTTGGAGTTTGAAGAAGTGTTGGACAAAAATTGACAACAAAAAATCGCACGAGGGACAATTTTGTCATTTGTCGCTATGATCTCAGAATGGGCGAAAATATGCCAGGTTGATTGGAAACGGCCCGAGAAAACTAGTATACAACAACTGTCTTTAGAGTTTGAAGAAGTGTTGAACTAAAAATTAACAAAAAAAATTGAACCACGGTTAATTTTTTCATTTGCCACGACGGTGTCGGAATGGGCTGAAATTTGGCAGGTTGATTGGAAACGGCCCGAGAAAATGGATATAGGACAACCGGCTTTTGAGTTTAAAGAAGTGTTGGACAAAAAATTAACAAAAAAAATCGCGCCAGGGGCAATTTTGTCATTTGTCGCAATGGTGCTGGAATGGGCTGAAATTTGGCAGGTTGATTGGAAACGGCTCGAGAAAACGGATATAGGACAACTAGCTTTCGACTTTGAAAAAGTGTTGGACAAAAAATTAACAAAGAAAAATTGCATCAGGGGCAATTTTGTCATTTGTCGCGATGGTGTCGGAAAGGGTTGAAATTTGGCAGTTTGATTGGAAACGGCCCGAGAAAACTAATATAGGACAATTAGCTTTGGAGTTTGAAGAAGTGTTGGACAGAAAATTAACATAGAAAAATCGCACCTGGGGTAATTTTGTCATTTGTCGCGACGGTGTCGGAATGGTCTGAAATTTGGCAGGTTGATTGGAAATGGCACGAGAAAACTGATATAGGACGACTTGTTTTGAATAAGTGTTAGACAGAAAATTATCAAAGAAAAACTGCACCAGGGGCAATTTTGTCATTTGACGCGGTGGTGTCGGAATGGGCTGAAATTTGGCAGGTTGATTGAAATGATCTGAGAAAACTGATACAGGACAACCAGCTTTGAAGAAATGTTGGACAAAAAATTTACAAAGAAAAATCGCACTCGGTGTAATTTCGTCATTCGTCGCGAGGGTGTTAGAATGGGCTGAAGTTTGGCAGGTTGATTGGAAACGGCCCGAGAAAACTTACATAGGATAACTAGTTTTGGTGTTTGAAGAAATATTAGACATAAAACTAACAAAAAAAAATTGCACCAGGGGCAATTATGTCGTTTGTCGCGATGTTGTCAGTTTGAGCTGAAATTTGGCAGGTTCATTGGAAACTACCTGAGAAAACTGATAAAGGACAACTAGCTTTGAAGTGTGTTGGACAGAAAATTAACAAAGAAAAACTACGCCAGGGGCAATTTTATCATTTGTAGCAACGGTGTCGGAATGGGCTGAAATTTGGCAGGTTGATTGCAAACGGCCCAAGAAAACTGATATAGGATAACTAGCTTTGGAGTTTGAAGAAGTGTTGGACAAAAAATTAACAAAGAAAAATCGCACCAGGGGCAATTTTGTCTTTTGTCGCGACGGTGTCGGAATGGGTTGAAATTTGGTAGGTTGATTGGAAATCGCCCGAGAAAATCGATATACGACAAATAGCTTTGGAGCTTGAAGAAGTGTTGGACAAAAATTGACAACGAAAACCCGCGCGAGGGACAATTTTGTCATTTGTCGCTACGATCTCAGAATGGGCGAAAATTTGCCAGGTTGATTGGAAATGGTCCGAGAAAACTGGTATACAACAACTGGTTTAAGAGTTTGAGGAAGTGTTGAACTGAAAATTAACAAAAAAAACCGCACCATGGTTAATTTTGTCATTTGTCGCGACGGTGTCGGAATGGGCTGAAATTTGGCCGGTTGATTGGAAACGGCTCGAGAAAACTGATTTAGGACAACTTGCTTGGGAGTTTGAAGAAGTGTTGGACAGAAAATTAACAAAGAAAAATCGCACCAGGGGCATTTTTTTCATTTATCGCGACGGTGTCGGAATGGCCTGAAATTTGGCAGGTTGTTTGGAATCGGCCCGAGAAAACTGATATAAGACAACTAGCTTTGGAGTTTGACGAAGTTTTGGACAGAAAATTAACAAAGAAAAATCTCACCAGGGATAATTTTGTCAGTTGTTGCGATGGTGTCGGAATGGGCTGAAATTTGGCATGTTGATTGGAAACAGCCGGAGAAAACTGATATAGGACAACTAGGTTTGGAGTTTGAGGAAGTGCTGGATAGAAAATTAACAAGGAAAAACCACACCTGGGGCAATTTAGTCATTTGTCGCGATGGTGTGGAATGGGCGAAAATTTGGCAGGTTGATTGGAAACGGCCCGAGAAAACTGATATAGGACAACTAGCTTTAGAGTTCGAAGAAGTGTTGGACAGAAAATTAACGTAGAAAAATCGGACCTGGGGCAATTTTGTCATTTATCGCGACGGTGTCGGAATGGGCTGAAATTTGGCAGGTTGATTGGAAACGGTCCGAGAAAACTGATATAGGACGACCAGTTTTGAAGAAGTGTTGGACAGAAAATTAACAAAGAAAAACCACACCAGGGGGAATTTTGTCATTTGTCGCGTTGGTGTCCGAATGGGCTGAAATTTGGCTGATTGATTGGAAATGGCCCGAGAAAACTGATATGGGACAACTAGCTCTGAAGAAGTGTAGGGCTGAAAATTAAAAAAGAAAAATCGCACCAGGGGCAATTTTTTTATTTTTTGCGACGGTGTCAGAATGGGCTGAAATTTCGCCGGTTGATTGGAAACGGTCAGAGAAAACTGGTACATGACAACCAGCTTTGAAGAAATGTTGGACAAAAAATTAACAAAGAAAAATCGCACCAGGGACAATTTTGTCATTTGTCGCGACGGTGTCCGTATGGGCTGAAATTTCACAGGTTGATTGGAAATGGCCCGAGTAAACTTATATAGGCCAACTAGCTATAGTGTTTGAAGAAGTGTTGGATATAAAATTAACAAAGAAAAACCACACCAGTGGCAATTATTTCTTTTGTCGCAAGGGGTAATTTTGTTATTTGTAGCGACAGTGTCGAAATGGGCTGAAATTTGGCAGGTTGATTGGAAACTGCCCAAGAAAACTGATATAGGACAACAAGCTTTGGAGTTTGAAGAGGGTTGGACAGAAAATTAACAAAGAAAAACCGCACGAGGGCTAATTTTGTCATTTGTCGCGACGGTGTCAGAATGGGCTAAAATTTTGCAAGTTGATTGGAAATGGCCCGAGAAAACTAATATAGGACAACTGGCTTTGGAGTTTGAAGAAGTGTTGGACAGAAATTAACAACGAAAAATCGCACCAGGGGTAATTTTGTCATTTGTCGCTACGGTGTCAGAATGGGTGGAAATTTGACAAGTTGATTGGAAACGAACCGAGAAAACTGGTATACAGCAACTGGCTTTGGAGTTTGAAGAAGTGTTGGATAGAAAAGTAATAAAGAAAAACCACACGACGGTTAATTTTGTCATTTGTCGCGACGGCATCGGAATGGGCTGAAAATTGGCAGGTTGATTGGAAACGGCCCAAGAAAACTAATATAGGACAACAAGCTTTGGAGTTTGAAGAAGTGTTGGACAGAAAATTAAAAAAGAAAAATCGCACCAAAGGTGAATTTTGTCATTTGTCGCGAC
>NW_019268354.1:0-4879 GCF_002742605.1 Olea europaea var. sylvestris
TAGCAAGGTTCTTACTGATTGAACTTTGCTATTTGTACACTGATTTTTGACACGTTGTTTGACACTTGCATTGTTGTCAAGTGCAATTGGATGGGAAAACTATTTAAAATTCAAACTATCCAACAGGGTAATGTCACATTGCAAAGTGTTAACTAAAGTGCACACCATAGTGTACATGTAGTAAGGTCCTCACCAATTGAACTTTGCTATTTGTACACTAATTTTTTACACGTTGTTTGACACTTGCATTGTTGTCAAGTGTCAATTGGATGGGAAAACTATTTGAAATTTATACTGTCCAGCCGGGTAAGTCACGTGGCAAAGTGTAAACTAAAGAGTGTACACCATAGTGTACATGTAGCAAGGTTCTTAATGATTGAACTTTGCTATTTGTACACTGATTTTGACACGTTGTTTGACACTTGCATTGTTGTCAAGTGTCAATTGGATGGGCGAACTATTTGTAATTTAAATTGTCCAATAGGGTAATGAAACGAGGCCAAGTGTAAAGTAAAGTGTACACCATGGTGTACTTGTAGCAAGGTTCTTACCGATTTCGCTATTTGTACACCGATTTTTGACACGTTGTTCGACACTAGCATTGATATAGAGCGTCAATTGGATGGGAAAACTGTTTGAAATATAAACTATCCGACTGGGTAATGTCACATGGAAATGTGTAAACTAAAGTTTACATGTAGCAAGGTAAATATCGATTGAACTTTGCTGTTTGTCCACTGATTTTTGACACGATGTTTGACACTCCCATTGTTGTCAAGTGTCAATTGGATGGGAAAACTATTGGAAATTTATACTGTCCAATAGGGTAATGTCACGTGGTAAAGTGTAAACTAAAGTGTGTACACCATAGTGTACAAGTAGTAAGGTGCTTACCGATTGAAATTTGCTATTTGTACACTGATTTTTGGCACGTAGTTTGACATTAGCATTGTTGTCAAGTCTCAATTGGATGGGAGAACTATTTGTAATTTAAGTTGTCCAATAGGGTAATGAAACGTGGCCAAGTATAAAGTAAAGTGTACACCATGGTGTACATGTAGCAAGGTTCTTACCGATTGAACTTTGCCATTTGTACACTAGTTTTTGACACGTTGTTCGACACTAGCATTGATGTAGAGTGTCAATTTGATGGGAAAACAGTTTGAAATATAAACTGTCCGACAGGGTAATGTCACATGGTAATGTATAAACTAAAGTTTACATGTAGCAAGGTAAATACAGATTGAACTTTGCTGTTTGTACACTGATTTTTGACAGGATGTTTGACACTCCCATTGTTGTCAAGTGTCAATTGGATGGGAAAACTATTGGAAATTTATACTGTCCAACGGGGTAATGTCACGTGGTAAAGTGTAAACTAAAGTGTGTACACCATAGTGTACAAGTAGTAAGGTGCTTACCAATTAAACGTTGCTATTTGTACACTGATTTTTGGCACGTTGTTTGACACTTGCATTGTTGTCAAGTCTCAATTGGATGGGAAAACTATTTGAAATTTAAACTATCCAATAGGGTAATTAAACGTGGTAAAGTGTAAACTAAAGTGTACTCCATAGTGTACATGTCGCAAGGTTTTTATCGATTGAACTTTGCAATTTGTACATTGATTTTATACACGTTGTTTGACATTGGCATCATTGTCAAGTTTCAATTGGATGGGAAAACTATTTGAAATTTAAACTGTCCATCAGAGTAATGTCACGTGGTAAAAGTGTACACCACTGTGTACACGTAGCAAGGTTCTTACCAATTGAACTTTGCTATTTGTACACTGATTTTTGATTGACACTTGCATTGTTGTTTAGTGTCAATTGGACGGCAAAACTATTTGAAATTTAAACTTTCCAACATGGTAATGTCACATGGAAAAGTATAAACTAAAGTATACACCATACTGTACATGTAGTAAGGTTCATATCGATTGAACTTTGCTATTTATATACTGATTTTTGACACATTGTTTGACACTTGCAATATTGTCAAGTGTCAATTGGACATAAAAACTGTTTGAAATTTAAACCATCCGTCAGGATAATGTCATGTGGCAAAGTGTGAACTAAAGTGTACACCATAGTGTACATGTAGCAGGGTTTTTTCTGATTGAATTTTGCAATTTGAGTACTGATTTTCGACACATTGTTTGATAGTTGTATTGCTATCAAGTGTCAATTGGATGGAAGAACTATTTGAAATTTAAACAATCCAACAGGGTAATGTAACATGGCAAAGTGTAAACTAAAGTGTACACCATATTGTTCATGTAGCGTGGTTCTTACCGATTGAACTTTGCTATTTGTAAACTGATTTTTGACATGTTGTTTAACACTTGCATTGCTGTTAAGTATCAATTGGATGAGAAAACTGTTTGAAATTTGAACTGTCCAACTGGGTAATGTCACGTGGCGAAGTGTAAACTTTAGTATACACCATCGCATACATGTGGCAAGGACCTTACCGATTGAACTTTGCTAGTTGTAAACAATTTTTTTACATGTTGTTTGTCACGTGTATTGTTCTCAAGTGTCAACTGGGCGGGAAAATAGTTTCAAATTTAAACTGTCCAGCTAGGTAGTGTCACGTGGCAAAATGTAAACTAAAGTGTACATGTTGCAAGGTTCGTACTGATTGAACTCTGCTATTTGTACGCTGATTTTTGACACATTGTTTGACATCTGCATTGTTGTCAAAAGTCAATTAGATGGGAAAACTATTTGAAAATTAAACTATCCAACAGGATATTGACACGTGGCAAAGTATAAACTAAAGTGTACACCATAGTGTATATGTCGCAAGGTTCTTACCAATTGAACTTTGCTATTTGTACACTAATTTTTGACACGTTGTTTGACACTTGCATTGTTGTCAAGTGTAATTTGGATGGAAAAATTGATTGAAATTGTCCAATAGGGTAATGTCACGTGGCAAATTGTAAACTAAACTGTACACTATAGTGTACATGTAGCAAGGTTCTTACCGATTTAACTTTACTGTCTGTACACTAATTTTGGACACGTTGTGTGACACTTACATTGTTGTCAAGTGTCAATCGGAAGGAAAAACTACTTGAAATTTAAACTGTCCGATAGGGTAGTGTCACGTGGCAAAGTGTAAACTGAAGTGTACACCATAGTTTACATGAAGCAAGGTACTTACCGATTGAACTTTGCTATTTGTAAACTAATATTTTACACGTTGTTTGACACCTGCATTGTTGTCAAGTGTCAACTGGATGGGAAAACTACTTGAAATTTAAACTGTTCGACAGGGTAGTGTCACGTGGCAAAGTATAAACTAAAGTGTACACCATAGTGTACATGTAGCATGGTTCTTACCGATTGAACTTTGTTATTTGTACACTGATTTTTGATACGTTGTTTGATGCTTGCATTGTTTTCAAGTGCCAATTGGATGGGAAAAATGTAGGAAATTGAAACTATCCAACAGGGTAATGTTACGTGGCAAAGTGTAATCTAAAGTATACATGTAGCGAGGTTCATACCGGTTGAACTTTGCTATATGTACACTGATTTTTGACACGTTACTTGACAATCGCACTGTTGTCAAGTGTCAATTGGATGCGATAGCTATTTAAAATTTATACTGTCCTACAGGGTAATGTCATGTGATAAAGTGTAAACTAAAGTGGGTACATCATAGTGTACTTGTAGCAAGGTTCTCACCGATTGAACTTTGCTATTTGTAACTTGATTTTTGACACGTTGTTTAACACTTGCATTTTTATCAAGTGTCAACTAGATGGAAAAACTGCTTGAAATTTAAACTATCCAATAGGGTAATGACACGTGGCAAAGTGTAAACTAAAGTGTACACCATTGTGTACATGTATCAAGGTTTTTACCCATTGAACTTTGCTATTTGTACATTGATTTTTGACACATTGTTTCATCCTTTCATTGTTGTCAAAAGTCAGTTGGATGGGAAAACTTCTTGAAATTTAGACTCTCCAACAGGGTAATGACACGTGGCAAAGTGTAAACTAAAGTCTACACTATAGTGTATATGTCGCAAGATTCTTACCAATTGAACTTTGCTATTTGTACACTGATTTTTGACACACTGTTTGACACTTTCAATTTTGTCAAGTGTCAATGGGATGGAAAAACTATTTGAAATTGTCAAACAGGGTAATGTCACGTGGCAAATTGTAAACTAAAGTGTACACCATTGTGTACATGTACCAAGGTTCTTATCAATTGAATTTTGTTATTTGTACACTGATTTTTGACACGTAGTTTGATGCTTACGTTGTTGTCAAACGTCAATTGGATGAAACACTATTTGAAAGTGAGGTGGCAAAGTGTAAACTGTCCAATAGGGTAAAGTGAGGTGGCAAAGTGTAAACTAAAGTGTACACCATAGTGTACATGAGGCAAGGTCCTTACCAATTGAACTTTGCTATTTGTACATTGATTTTTGACACGTTGTTTAGCACTTGCGTTGTTATCAAGTGTCAATTGGATGGGAAAGCTATTTGAAATTTAAACTGTCCAATAGAGCAATGTCACGTAGCAAACTATAAACTATAATGTACACCATAGTGTGCATATAGCAAGATTCTTATCGATTGAACTTTGCTATTTGTACACTGATTTTTAACATGTTCTTTGACATTTAAATTGTTGTAAAGTGTCAATTGGATGGCTAAACTGCCAAAAAATTTAACTGTTGAACAGGGTAATGACACGTGGCAAAGTGTAAACTAAAGTGTGCACCATAATGTACATATCGCAAGGTTCTTACCGATTGAACTTTGTTATTTGTTAACTAATTTTTTACACGTTGTTTGACGCTTGCATTACTATCAAGTGTCAATTGGATGGGAAAATTGTTTGAAATT
>NW_019268355.1:0-4878 GCF_002742605.1 Olea europaea var. sylvestris
GATCGGAAACAGAAATCGCGCCGGTGGCAATTTCGTCATTTTTCGCGACGGTGCCGGAATGGGCTAAAATTTGACTGATTGATAGGAAACAAAAATCGTGCCGGGGGCAATATCGTCAGTTTTCAAGACGGTGTCGGAATGGGCTAAAATTTGACTGATTGTACGGAAACAAAAATCGCGCCGGGGGCAATTTCATCATTTTTCCTGACGGTGTCAGAATCGACTAAAATTTGACAGATTAGTGGGAAACAAAAATTACGCCGGGGAAAATTTCGTCATTTTTGGCCACAGTGTCGAAATCGGCTAAAATTTGACACATTGATCGGAAACAAAAATCGCGCCGGGGGCAATTTCGTCATTTTTCGCGACGGTGTCGGAATCGGCTAAAATTTGACAGATTCATCGGAAACAAAAATCACGCGCGGGGGCAATTTTTTATTCATTTTTCGCTTCATTGTCGGAATGGGCAAAAATTTGACAGATTGATCGGAAACAAAAATCGCGCTGGGGGCAATTTCGTCATTTTTCACGACGGTGTCGGAATCGGCTAAAACTTGACAGATTAATCGGAAACAAAAATAGCCCCAGGGGCAATTTTGTCATTTTTCGCGACGGTGTCGGAATGGGCAAAATATTGACAGATTGATCGGAAACAAAAATCACGCCGGTGACAATTTCCTCATTTTTCGCGACGGTGTAGGAATGCGCTTAAATTTGACTGATTGATCGGAAACAGAAATCGCGCCGTCGGCAATTTCGTCATTTTTCGCGACGGTGTTGGAATGGGCTAAAATTTGACTGATTGATCGGAAACAAAAATCGTGCTGGGGGCAATATCGTCATTTTTCAAGACGGTGTCGGAATGGGCTAAAATTTGACTGATTGTTCGGAAACAAAAATCGCGCCGGGAGCAATTTCATCATTTTTCCTGACGGTGTCAGAATCCACTAAAATTTGACAGATTAATGGGAAACAAAAATTACGCCGGGGACAATTTCGTCATTTTTGGCCACAGTGTCGGAATCGGCTAAAATTTGACACATTGATCGGAAACAAAAATCGCGCCAGGGGCTATTTCGTCATTTTTCGCGACGGTGTCGGAATCGGCTAAAATTTGACAGATTCTTCGGAAACAAAAATCGCGCGCGGGGGCAATTTCGTCATTTTTCGCGTGATTGTCGAAATGGGCAAAAATTAGACAGATTGATCGGAAACGAAAATCGCGCCGGGGGCAATTTCGTCATTTTTTACGACGGTGTCGAAATCGGCTAAAATTTGACAGATTAAACGGAAACAAAAATCGCGCCAGGGGCAATTTCGTCATTTTTCGCGGCGGTGTCGGAGTGGGCAAAAATTTGACAGATAGATCGGAAACAAAAATCACGCCTGGGGCAATTTCGTCATTTTTCACGACGGTGTCGGAATCGGCTAAAATTTGACAGATTGATCGTAAAGAAAAATCGCGTCGAGACAATTTTGTCATTTTTCGTGACGGTGTCGGAATCGACTAAAATTTGTCTGATTGATCGGAAACAAAAATCGCACCGGGGGCGATTTCATCATTTTTCGCGACGGTGTCGGAATCGACTAAAATTTGACAGATTGATCGGAAACAAAAATCGCGCCGGGGAAAATTTCGTAATTTTTCGCGACCGTGTCGGAATGGGCTAAAATTTGACTGATTGATCGGTAACAAAAATCATGCCGGGGGCAATATCGTAATTTTTCACAACGGTGTGGAATCGGCTAAAATTTGACAGATTAATCGGAAACAAAAATTGCGTCGGGGGCAATTTCGTCATTTTTCGCAACGGTGTCGGAATCGGCTAAAATTTGACCGATTGATCGTAAACAAAAATCGCGCCGGGGGCAATTCATCATTTTTCGCGACGGTGTCGGAATGGGCTTAAATTTGACTTATTGATCGGAAACAGAAATCGCGCCGGTGGCAATTTCGTCATTTTTCGCGACGGTGTCGGAATGGGCTAAAATTTGACTGATTGATCGGAAACAAAAATCGTGCCGGGGGCAATATCGTCATTTTTCAAGACGGTGTCGGAATGGGCTAAAATTTGACTGATTGTTCGGAAACAAAAATCGCGCCCGGGGCAATTTCATCATTTTTCCTGACGGTGTCAGAATCGACTAAAATTTGACAGATTAGTGGGAAACAAAAATTACGCCGGGGACAATTTCGTCATTTTTGGCTACAGTGTCGGAATCGGCTAAAATTTGACACATTGATCGGAAACAAAAATCGCGCCGGGGGCAATTTCGTCATTTTTCGCGACGGTGTCGGAATCGGCTAAAATTTGACAGATTCATCGGAAACAAAAATAACGCGCGGGGGCAATTTTTTATTCATTTTTCGCTTCATTGTCGGAATGGGCAAAAATTAGACAGATTGATCGGAAACAAAAATCGCGCCGGGGGCAATTTCGTCATTTTTCACGACGGTGTCGGAATCGGCTAAAACTTGACAGATTAATCGGAAACAAAAATCGCCCCAGCGGCAATTTCGTCATTTTTCGCGACGATGTCGGAATCGGCTAAAATTTGACAGATTCATCGGAAACAAAAATCACGCCGGGGGCAATTTCGTCATTTTTCGCGACGGTGTCGGAATGGGCAAAATATTGACAGATTGATCGGAAACAAAAATCACGCCGGTGACAATTTCCTCATTTTTCGCGACGGTGTCGGAATGCGCTTAAATTTGACTGATTGATCGGAAACAGAAATAGCGCCATCGGCAATTTCGTCATTTTTCGCGACGGTGTTGGAATGGGCTAAAATTTGACTGATTGATCGGAAACAAAAATCGTGCCGGGGGCAATATCGTCATTTTTCAAGACGGTGTCGGAATGGGCTAAAATTTGACTGATTGTTCGGAAACAAAAATCGCGCCGGGAGCAATTTCATCATTTTTCCTGACGGTGTCAGAATCGACTAAAATTTGACAGATTAATGGGAAACAAAAATTACGCCGGGGACAATTTCGTCATTTTTGGCCACAGTGTCGGAATCGGCTAATATTTGACACATTGATCGGAAACAAAAATCGCGCCGGGGGCAATTTCGTCATTTTTCGCCACGGTGTCGAAATCGCTAAAAATTTGACAGATTCATCGGAAACAAAAATCGCGCGTGGGGGCAATTTCGTCATTTTTCGCGTCATTGTCGGAATGGGCAAAAATTAGACAGATTGATCGGAAACAAAAATCGCGCCGGGGGCAATTTCGTCATTTTTTACGACGGTGTCGAAATCGGCTAAAATTTGACAGATTAATGGAAAACAAAAATCGAGCCGGGGGCAATTTCGTCATTTTTTACGACGGTGTCGAAATAGGCTAAAATTTGACAGATTAAACTGAAACAAAAATCGCGCCAGGGGCAATTTCGCCATTTTTCGCGACGGTGTCGGAGTGGGCAAAAATTTGACAGATAGATCGGAAACAAAACTCACGCCTGGGGCAATTACGTCATTTTTCACGACGGGGTCGGAATCGGCAAAAATTTGACAGATTGATCGGAAACAAAAATTGCGCCGGGGGAAATTCGGAATGGGCTCAAATTTGACAGGTTGATCGGAAACAAAAATCGCGCTGGGGAAATTTCGTCATTTTTCCCGACGGTGTCGGAATCGGCTAAAATTTGACAGATTGATCGTAAACAAAAATCGCGTCGAGACAATTTTGTCAATTTTTGCGACGGTGTCGGAATCGGCTAAAATTTGTCTGATTGATCGGAAACAAAAATCTCACCGGGGGCGATTTCATCATTTTTCGCGACGGTGTCGGAATCGACTAAAATTTGACAGATTGATCGGAAACAAAAATCGCGCCGGGGAAAATTTCGTAATTTTTCGCGACCGTGTCGGAATGGGCTAAAATTTGACTGATTGATCGGTAACAAAAATCGTGCCGGGGGCAATATCGTAATTTTTCACAACGGTGTGGAATCGGCTAAAATTTGACAGATTAATCGGAAACAAAAATTGCGTCGGGGGCAATTTCGTCATTTTTCGCGACGGTGTCGGAATCGGCTAAAATTTGACCAATTGATCGTAAATAAAAATCGCGCCGGGGGCAATTCATCATTGTTCGCAACGGTGTCGGAATGGGCTTAAATTTGACTGATTGATCGGAAACAGAAATCGCGCCGGTGGAAATTTCGTCATTTTTCGCGACGGTGTCGGAATGGGCTAAAATTTGACTGATTGATCGGAAACAAAAATCGTGCCGGGGGCAATATCGTCAGTTTTCAAGACGGTGTCGGAATCGGCTAAAATTTGACTGATTGTTCGGAAACAAAAATCGCGCCCGGGGCAATTTCATCATTTTTCCTGACGGTGTCAGAATCGACTAAAATTTGACAGATTAGTGGGAAACAAAAATTACGCCGGGGACAATTTCGTCATTTTTGGCTACAGTGTCGGAATCGGCTAAAATTTGACACATTGATCGGAAAAAAAAATCGCGCCAGGGGCAATTTCGTCATTTTTCGCGACGGTGTCGGAATGGGCAAAAATTTGACAGATTGATCAGAAACAGAAATCACGCCGGGGGCAATTTCGTCATTTTTCGCGACGGTGTCGGAGTGGGATGAAATTTGACAGATTGATCGGAAACAGAAATCGCGCCGGGCAATTTCGTCATCTTTCGCGACGGTGTCGGAGTGGGTTAAAATTTCATTTTTCACGACGGTGTCGGAATCGGCTAAAACTTGACAGATTAATCGGAAACAAAAATCGCCCCAGGGGCAATTTCGTCATTTTTCGCGACGGTGTCGGAAAGGGCAAAATATTGACAGATTGATCGGAAACAAAAATCACGCCGGTGACAATTTCCTCATTTTTCGCGACGGTGTCGGAATGCG
>NW_019268356.1:0-4875 GCF_002742605.1 Olea europaea var. sylvestris
AATTTAATCATTTTTCGCGATGGTGTTGAAATGGGCTAAAATTTGACAGGATGATAGGAAACAAAAATCCCGTCGGGGGCAATATCGTCATTTTTCGCGACGGTGTCGGAATGGGCTAAAATTTGACAGGCTGAGCGGAAAGAAAAATCGTGCCGATACAATTTCGTCATTTTTCGCGACGGTGTCGGAATGGGCTACAATTTGACAGGTTGATCGGAAACAAAAATCGCGCCGGTGCAATTTTGTCATTTTTCGCGACGGCGTCGGAATGGGCTAAAATTTGACAGGTTGATCGGAAACAAAAATCGCGCAGGGGGTAATTTCGACATTTTTCGCGACGGTGTCGGAATGGGCTAAAATTTGACAGGCTGAGTGGAAACAAAAATCGTGCAGTTGCAATTTCGTCATTTTTCACGACGGTGTCGGAATGGGTGTAAATTTGACAGGCTGATCGGAAACAAAAATCGCGCCTGGGGCAAATTCGTCATTTTTTGCGACGGTGTCGGAATGGGCTAAAATTTGACAGGCTGATCGGAAACAAAAATCGCGCCGGGGGCAATTTCGTCATTTTTCGCGACGGTGTCGGAATGTGCTAAAATTTGACAGGTTGATCGGAAACAGAAATCGCGCCGGGGGCAATTTCGTCATTTTTCCAGACGGTTCAGAATGGGTTAAAATTTGAGAGGCTGATCGGAAACAAAAATCGCGCCGGGGGTAATTTCGTCATTTTTCGCGACGGTGTCGGAATGGGCTAAAATTTGACAGGCTGATCGGAAACAAAAATCGCGCAGGTGCAATTTCATCATTTTTCGCGACGGTGTCGGAATGAGCTAAAATTTAACAGGATGATCGGAAACAAAAATCGCGCCGGTGCAATTTAATCATTCTTCGTGACGATGTCGGAATGTGCAAAAATTTGACAGGATGATAGGAAACAAAAATCGCGCCGGTGCAATTTCATCATTTTTCGCGACGGTGTCGGAATGAGCTAAAATTTGCCAGGATGATCGGAAACAAAAATCGCGCCGGTGCAATTTAATCATTTTTCGCGATGGTGTTGAAATGGGCTAAAATTTGACAGGACGATAGAAACAAAAATCGCGCCGGGGGCAATTTCGTCATTTTTCGCGACGGTGTCGGAATGGGCTAAAATTTGACAGGCTGAGCGGAAAGAAAAATCGTGCCGGTACAATTTCGTCATTTTTCGCGACGGTGTCGGAATGCGCTAAAATTTTGACAGGCTGAGCTGAAACAAAAATCGTGCAGGTGCAATTTCGTCATTTTTTGCGACGGTGTCGGAATGAGCTAAAATTAGACAGTATGATCAGAAACAAAAATCGCGCCGGTGCAATTTCATCATTTTTCGCGACGGTGTCGGAATGGGCTAAAATTTGACAGGCCGATCGGAAACAAAAATCGCGCCGGGGGTAATTTCGTCATTCTTCGTGACGATGTCGGAATGGGCAAAAATTTGACAGGCTGATCGGAAACAAAAATCGCGCCGGTGCTATTTCATCATTCTTCGCGACGGTGTCGGAATGAGCTAAAATTTGACAGGATGATCGGAATCAAAAATCGCGCCGGTGCAATTTAATCATTTTTCACGATGGTGTCGAAATTGGCTAAAATTTGACAGGATGATAGGAAACAAAAATCGCGTCTGGGGCAATTTCGTCATTTTTCGCGACGGTGTCGGAATGCGCTAAAATTTTGACAGGCTGAGCTGAAACAAAAATCGTGCAGGTGCAATTTCATCATTTTTCGCGACGGTGTGGAATGGGCTAAATTTTTACAGGATGATCGGAAACAAAAATCGCGCCGGGGGCAATTTCGTCATTTTTCGCGTCGGTGTCGGAATGTGCTAAAATTTGACAGGCTAATCGGAAACAAAAATCGCGCCGGGGGTAATTTCGTCATTCTTCGTGACGATGTCGAAATGGGCTAAAATTTGACAGGCTGATCGGAAACAAAAATCGCGCCGGGGGCAATTTCGTCATTTTTCGCGACGGTGTCGGAATGGGCTAAAATTTGACAGGTTGATCGGAAACAAAAATCTCGCAGGGGGTAATTTCGACATTTTTCGCGACGGTGTCGGAATGGGCTAAAATTTGACAGGCTGAACTCAAGAAAAATCGTGCTGGTGCAATTTCGTCATTTTTCGCGACGGTGTCGGAATGGGCTAAAATTTGGCAGGCTGATCGGAAACAAAAATCGCGTCGGTGCAATTTCATCATTTTCGCGACGGTGTCGGAATGGGCTAAAATTTGACAGGCTGAGCTGAAACAAAAATCGTGCAGGTCCAATTTCGTCATTTTTCGTGACGGTCTAGAATGGGCTAAAATTTTACAGGATGATCGGAAAGAAAAATCGCGCCGGGGGCAATTTCGTCATTTTTCGCGTCGGTGTCGGAATGTGTTAAAATTTGACAGGCTAATCGGAAACAAAAATCGCGCCAGGGGTAATTTCGTCATTCTTCGCGACGATGTCGGAATGGGCTAAAATTTGACCGGCTGAGCTGAAACAAAAATCGTGCAGGTCCAATTTCGTCATTTTTCGTGACGGTCTAGAATGGGCTAAAATTTTACAGGATGATCGGAAAGAAAAATCGCGCCGGGGGCAATTTCGTCATTTTTCGCGACGGTGTCGGAATCGGCTAAAATTTGACTGATTGATCGGAAACAAAAATCGCGCCGGGGGCAATTTCGTCATTTTTCGCGACGGTGTCGGAATGGGCTAAAATTTGATAGGTTGATCGGAAACAAAAATCGCCCCGGTGCAATTTCATCATTTTTCGCGACAGTGTCGGAATGGGCTAAAATTTGACAGGCTGAGCGGAAACAAAAATCATGCAGGTGCAATTTCGTCATTTTTAGCGACGGTGTCGGAATGGGCCAAAATTTGATAGGATAATCGGAAACAAAAATCGGGCCGGGGGCAATTTCTTCATTTTTCCAGACGGGTCGGAATGGGCTAAAATTTGATAGGTTGATCGGAAACAAAAATCGCGCCGGGGGCAATTTCGTCTTTTTTCGCGACGGTGTCGGAATAGGCTAAAATTTGACAGGTTGATCGGAAACAAAAATCGCGCCGGGAGCAATTTCGTCATTTTTCGCGACGGTGTCGGAATCGGCTAAATTTTGACTGATTGATCGGAAACAAAAATCGCGCCGGGGGTAATTTCGTCATTTTTCGCGACGCTTTCGGAATGGGCTGAAATTTGACAGGTTGATCGGAAACAAAAATTGCGCCGGGGGCAATTTCGTCATTTTTCGAGATTGTGTCGGAATGGGCTGAAATTTGACAGGATGAGCGGAAACAAAAATCGCGCCGGGGGAAATTTCGTCTTTTTTCGTGACGGTGTCGGAATAGGCTAAAATTTGACAGGTTGATCGGAAACAAAAATCGCGCAGGGGGTAATTTCGTCATTTTTAGCGACGCAGTCGGAATGGGCTAAAATTTGACAGGATGAGCGAAAACAAAAATCGCCCCGGGGGTAATTTCGTCATTTTTCGCGACGATGTCGGAATGGGCTAAAATTTGACAGGCTGATCGGAAAAAAAATCGCGCCGGGGGCAATTTCGTCATTTTTCGCGATGGTGTCGGAATGAGCTAAAATTTGACAGGTTGATCGGAAACAAAAATCGAGCAGGGGGTAAGTTCGTCATTTTTCGCGACGCAGTCGGAATGGGCTAAAATTTGACAGGATGAGCGAAAACAAAAATCGCCCCGAAGGTAATTTCGTCATTTTTCGCGACGCTTTCGGAATGAGCTGAAATTTGACAGGTTGATCGGAAACAAAAATTTCGCCGGGGGCAATTACGTCATTTTTCGCGACGGTGTCAGAATGGGCTAAAATTTGACAGGCTGATCGGAAACAAAAATCGCGCCGGGGGCAATTACGTCATTTTTCGCGACGGTGTCGGAATGGGCTAAAATTTGACAGGCTGATCGGAAACAAAAATCGCGCCCGTGCTACTTCATCATTTTTCGCGACGGTGTCGGAATGTGCTAAAATTTGACAGGTTGATCGGAAACAAAAATCGCGTCGGGGGCAATTTCTTCATTTTTCCAGATGGGTCGGAATGGGTTAAAATTTGAGAGGCTGATCGGAAACAAAAATTGCGCTGGGGGCAATTTCGTCATTTTTCGCGACGGTGTCGGAATGGGCTAAAATTTGACAGGCTGAGCTGAAACAAAAATCGTGCAGATGCAATTTCGTCATTTTTCGCGACGGGGTGGAATGGGCTAAAATTTTACAGGATGATCGGAAACAAAAATCGCGCCGGGGGTAATTTCGTCATTCTTCGTGACGATGTCGGAATGGGCAAAAATTTGACAGGTTGATCGGAAACAAAAATCGCGCCGGGGGTAATTTCGTCATTCTTCGTGACGATGTCGGAATGGGCAAAAATTTGACAGGTTGATCGGAAACAAAAATCGCGCCGGGGGTAATTTCGTCATTCTTCGTGACGATGTCGGAATGGGCAAAAATTTGACAGGTTGATCGGAAACAAAAATCGCGCCGGGGGTAATTTCGTCATTCTTCGTGACGATGTCGGAATGGGCAAAAATTTGACAGGTTGATCGGAAACAAAAATCGCGCCGGGGGTAATTTCGTCATTCTTCGTGACGATGTCGGAATGGGCAAAAATTTGACAGGTTGATCGGAAACAAAAATCGCGCCGGGGGCAATTTCGTCATTTTTCGCAACGGTGTCGGAATGGGCTAAAATTTGACAGGCTGATCGGAAACAAAAATCGCCCCGGTGTAATTTCATCATTTTTCGCGACGTTGTCGGAATGGGCTAAAATTTGACAGGCTGAGCGGAAACAAAAATCGTGCAGGTGCAATTTCGTCATTTTTCGCGACGGTGTC
>NW_019268357.1:0-4874 GCF_002742605.1 Olea europaea var. sylvestris
TGGCGAAAAAAAAAAAAAAAAACCCGAGCCGTGGAGTCTTGATTTTTTGGCTAAGCTTTTGCTCGGCTCGGTTCAAGCAAAAAAAAGCCCATCTTATAAAAGCCCGAGCTGAGCCGAAGTCTCGATTTTTTGGTTCAGCTCGTTGACACCCCTATTTAACGTTATGGAGATTGGAATTAAAAAGTGAATATGTTGGATGAAATGTATATTCAAACTTAATCGGATGAACACTGAATTAGTCTTCTGTAAAATTGTCTCAATTTCATTTAATTGGACAATATATTTTATATTTTATTTTCATAAATATTAAACGTAATTTATTGAAGAAATTACATTCAAACTTGTACACACTAAATTGATATTCTGTAAAATGCAAGCAGCCCTTCTCAATCGCATATAATTGGACGAACACAACTCATGATTATTACACATAAATAATCTAATGTTAACAAACTATTATATGTAACATATGGAAACAGAAAACAAGAAAACATATGTAACTAAATAGAGGACTTTATTAAAACTTTGAAAGAAATTCCAAATCATCGTCCACCAAGCATTGTAAGAGTGACATCATTAAGGGAGACTCCTGTCTGGGAAGAGGTGACATGACTACAGTTCCACTTCTCAACAAAAATTGGTTGCTCTGGCAAAGGCAACTTGACAATTTCCCGACTGAGCATTGCAAGAACTGTCGAAATTGTAGGCCGGTTATTAGGGAATTCTTGTACACACAATAGTGCAATGTGAATGCACCTCATCATCTCTCCCTGGAATTCAGCTTTGTATATTGTTTGATCTATGAAGGCTGAGCCATTGTCTTCATTCCATAATTTCCATGCCTGATACAAATTATCATGTATAAGATCCTGAGGAATATTTGAAAACACGAAGAAAGGGAGGAAAGATTACAAAATGGCTTACACATCCCAAAAGGCTTAACGACCATTCATGATTGTAGAAGTTGGTGTTCTTTTTTCCACTCACGATTTCTAACATCAGAACACCAAAACTATAGACGTCAGATTTTTCAGAAAATCTTCCTTCCATTGCATATTCTGGTGCCATGTATCCGCTGTAAAAGTATGGTAAATTCATGTAAGTTTGAATTGTCCAATATTAAAAGTGAATGGCATGTTCACAGTATTATTTAAATATTGCGTATCAAACATACGTTTAAGGGGATCAATACTTTTGTCAATTCAACATTTGCTTACTAAGTTCCTACGACTCTTCCAGTGTTGGCTTGATCTTGGTTGCCTCCAAATATTCTTGCCATTCCAAAGTCTGAAATCTTTGGATTATAGTCGTTGTCCAGCAAAACATTACTTGGTTTCAAATCTCTGTGAATTATCTTTAGTATAGAATCCTGGTGAAGATAGAGAAGGCCTCGTCCAATACCTTCAATGATACTAAAACGTTTCTTCCAATCGAGAATCTTCTGCAATGGATGTGAAGTATCTACGCAAATAAAAGCAAATTATAAAAAACTAATAGTAGAAGACGTTTTGAAAGGATAGAGAACAAAGTTGAATTTCAACTAACCAAATAGAAACACGTCTAAACTTTTATTAGTCATATATTCATAAACGAGAATTTTCTCTTCTTTCTCGACACAACATCCTAATAATTTTACAAGATTTCGATGTTGGAGTTTGGAAATCACATCCACTTCATTCATAAATTCTTCCATTCCTTGTCCAGATGCTGCTGAAAGCCTTTTCACTGCAATTTCTTTTCCATCTACCAATTTACCCTGCGTGCACATTAATAGCAATTTCAGCACGAGAGCTATATAAAATGAAGTACTGGAATTGGTCTGTGGCATTTGCAAGAGTCACGAACGTGAATAATGGAAACTTTTCAAGATTAACTTTATCCATATCATGTTTAAGCAATATTCCGGCCGAATCTGATGGATATGTTTGCCCAGCTTCATTTAAATTCGCATCTACTTTTCCTTTGGCTCCTGGTTCCACAGGGAAATCAATATCTTTAGCAGACAGATACATATATATGCATGTAAAGCCCATTAAATTATTCACTGTTCATTCTGTGTTACCTTTTCGCCTAGCCATCAACCACCAATAAATGAAAGTGCAAATCAAAATGGCAACCACACCCACCACTACTGGAAGGATAATAATCAGCTTTTTGTCTCTGTGCCCATCTGAAAAAAAACAAATATCAAATTACGTAGGCTTAATCAATAACAAGTTCATGAAACATTATATGGCAAGTTATCAAAGACAACGGAACTATAAGTACCTAGTTCTGAAGAAGCTAGACGAATGTAAAGATCTACACCAACGTTAGAATATTGTTGAATGTCAATCAGTTCTTGGCTCCAGAACATACAACCAAGATTTGTGTCGTGTGCATAGGCTATGCATGAACAATTCAGCGAGCAGAGACTTCTACATTCCTCTACCGTCCTAGAGGGTCCCTGCTCAACAAAATCCGGCACTTTCATATATGGGAGCCCCAAGAATCCGTCTTCTTTGCGCCCACTGCTCGTAATATTATTTCGATCACAGAGCAATGGTTTCCTCCGGACACATCCACCAGACCAGTTTCCTCTTCCCCATTCCCGGGAATTCTTTGGTTCAAACCCTCTAAGACAAGAACAAATAGGCGAACTTAAAGCATTACAACTCCCAAATGGCCCGCAAGTCCCATAAACATCACATACGTGTTTAGGAGCCACGATGTAATATCCCAATTCTGCGTGTGATAATTCCACATCGTTTGAACCAAACTCCCCGTTGAATTCAAAGTCATTCTCATCAAGGATTTCGCCTCTGGCACACTGAAAGAGTAAGTTCCTGGAGGATAATTTACCACAGTGAATTCTGCAGTGTATACACAATACATCTCTTGTACACCAATTAGAATCTGCCCATTCCATGGACCACTTCGCCAGTATGGACGATTCCCATTCCATGTAAAGGTTTGAGGAATATTCAGAGCCTGGAGACCATTTGTGAAATTTCCGACTTCTGGATCCATCGGGGTTTTCCAAGAGGACAAGACCACCTTATTACCTGTATTTATGTTGTCAATTAACCTCAAGTTAGGCAAAAACGTATCGGATGGATGTCCAAAACTCTCCCACAACGTACGCCCACTTGAATCATCTCGCAGAACAAGATTTCCAGTGCTCAAAAGTTGGGCACTGGCATTAACAGAAGATGTTGTAACATTTGATGACCAAATAATCTCACTTTCTCCATTCGTTAGTACAATATTCCCATCTTGGGATATCGTTATACTGCCGGAAGAATCTGGAATAGGCTTGTCCCTGTTGGCCACCCATATCACTGTTGATTCAGAAACGCTGTAAAATACACCAACATAGCGATTTTTGGTGGTATTATCAGGGGAGAAGAATCCCAATTTGAAGACGTTGCCTCTGAATGATATGGTGTCGGGGTCTTTTAGGACAAGATTTCTTGTAATAGTGTCTGTTTCGGCACAAAATCCCAAACGAGGAAGACACAGTAGTATGAATAGGTACTGAAGAACAAAAAGTTCAAGGATTTGGCTATTGGACATAGTTAATTCAAAGAAATTTGTGGGGGAAAATGCCATTATATGAGAAGTTTGCTAATAAGTAGATAAAAGGTATGGCTGCTAGTATTTGTGGGTAAAATCTATTTTGATTCATAGTACATAAAGCCATTGAGAGACTTGACTAAGCCATTGAGAGACTTGAAGCCAAGTCTCAGAGTTGAAAACTATAACTCCCTGAATTTATAATTAGAATTATTACGAATATTCATTTCATAACTTAAAGATAAATTTATCCAAATACTTTGAAATATGAATTATAAGATTAAAAATACTTAAATCCTTCATATGATGATCATAAATATTCAAGGGCGGACCAAAACTTTTTATGTTGTGAGTCAAAAATTAAAGTATAATTTAAAAAAAAATAATAATGCAAAATTAATAAAAAGAATTTAATATGTATTTTGATACTTTGAAAACATCTTATAATTATATCATTATCAATATTGTAAAGTGAATTTTGCTACTTGTAAAATTTTGTCTACTATTTCGTTGACAAAGTCGTGCTATTTATACCATTATCACACTAGTTAGTCCTATATAAATTACCTTTTGTTGCTTGTTACATCGCATATTGCATCATATTCAAGCATTTGCATAGTCCCAATTTACCAAAAATTTTAGTCGTTTAATTTAAAAAAAAAAAAAAAAAGAAGTTTCGATCCATAAATGAAATCATGCTACTTATACAAAATTGGTTTACAAAACAACATCTACATCAATCATTTCAAAAACACTTTTTAAAATCATTTGACACGTGGATTTTATTGAAGCACTGACGAGAGTCTAATGGACGTGATTGCAGCTGTCTACAGAAATATATATTTGTTTGTTGCTTGTTACATCGCATATTGCTTCATAGTCAAGCATTTGCACAGTCCCAATTTACCAAAAAGTTTAGTCTTTTAATTTAAAAAAAAAAAAAAGTTCCGATCTATAAATGAAATCATGCTACTTGTACAAAATTGGTTTACAAAATGACATTTATATCAATCATTTTAAAAATATTTTTTAAAATCATTTGAAATCAAAGGTCAAGAATCTGTCAACACTTATTTTGTTAATCATTTTTATCAACTTGTTTGTACAACTAGATTAATTGCATAAAGATATATATATATAAGTGTAGCTGTTGCTCCTTGGGGCACATCCAAGTTGGCGGAACAATCACATTGGGGGGCTCTGGAACCAAGCGTGGGGAGTTCGATTCCTGGAACACACAACTTGGAAGGCAAGATTTATCTTGGAAGGCAAGTTGCTGTAAGGCAGTGAAGAGGCTCCCTTTGGGAAAGGAGTAAAAG
>NW_019268358.1:0-4873 GCF_002742605.1 Olea europaea var. sylvestris
CCATTTTTCGAAAGAATGAGCACTTGCATATTTGGAACGCTTGGATAGTCGGTGTACGAAGAATTGAGCGTAACTTTTGCACATGGTGTCCGTTTTGGTCCCATAAGTACTTTTCGAAAATGTAGCGACCATTTTGGATTGAACTCATAACTTCGTCGTGACGTATAAGGAATTTCGACCATTTTTCTAAAGAATGAGCACTTGCATTTTTGGAATGCTTGGAGAGTCGGCGTACGAAGAATTGAGCGTAACTTTTGCACACAGTGTCCATTTTGGGCCCATAAGTACTGTTCAAAAATGTGGCGTCCGCTTTGGATTGAACTCATGACTTCGTCGTGATGTATGAGGGATTTCATCAATTTTTTTAAAGAATGAGCACTTGCATATTTGGAACGCTTGGAGAGTCGGCGTACGAAGAATTGAGTGTAACTTTTGCACACGGCGTCCGTTTTGGATGCATAAGTACTTTTCGAAAATGTAGCGACCGTTTTGGATTGAACACACCACTTCATCGTGATGTATGAGGTATTTCAGCCATTTTTTGACAGAATGAGCACTTGCATATTTCGAACTCTTGGATAGTCGACGGACGAAGAATTGAGCGTTACTTTTGCACACGGTGTCCGTTTTGGGCCCATAAGTACTTTTCGGAAATGTAGCGACCGTTTTGGATTGAACTCATGCCTTCCTCGTGACGTATGAGGGATTTTGGCCATTTTTTGAAAGAATGAGCAATTGCATATTTGGAAAGCTTGGAGAGTCGGGGGTACGAAGAATTGAGTGTAACTTTTACACACGGTGTCCGTTTTGGGCCCATAAGTACTTTTCGGAAATGTAGCGACCGTTTTGGATTGAACTCATGACTTCCTCGTGATGTATGAGGGATTTTTGCTATTTTTCTAAAGAATGAGCACTTGCATTTTTGGAACGCTTGGAGAATCGGCATACGAAGAATAGAGCGTAACTTTTGCACACGGTGTCCGTTTTGGGCCCATAAGTACTTTTTGGAAAAGTAACGACCGTTTTGGATTGAACTCATGACTTCATCGTGACGTATGAGGGATTTTAGCCATTTTGCGAAAGAATGATCACTTTCACTTTTGGAACGCTTGGAGAGTCGGCGTACGAAGAATTGAGCGTAACTTTTGCACACGGTGTCCGTTTTGGGCCCATAAGTACTGTTCGGAAATGTGGTGACCGTTTTGGATTGAACTCATGACTTCGTCATGATGTATGAGGGATTTCGTCCATTTTTCTAAAGAATGAGCACTTGCATATTTGGAACGCTTGGAGAGTCGGCGTACGAAGAATTGAGTGTAACTTTTGTACACGGTGTCCGTTTTTGGCCCATAAGTACTTTCCGAAAATGTAGCGACCGTTTTGGATTGAACTCACCACTTCATCGTGATGTATGAGGGATTTTAGCCATTTTTCGAAATAATGAGCACTTGCATATTTGGAACGCTTGGATAGTCGGCGTACGAAGAATTGAGCGTAACTTTTGCACATGGTGTCCGTTTTGGTCCCATAAGTACTTTTCGAAAATGTAGCGACCGTTTTGGATTGAACTCATAACTTCGTCGTGACGTATGGGGAATTTCGGCCATTTTTCTAAAGAATGAGCACTTGCATTTTTGGAACGCTTGGAGAGTCGGCGTACGAAGAATTGAGCGTAACTTTTGCACACAGTGTCTATTTTGGGCCCATAAGTACTGTTCGAAAATGTGGCGTCCGCTTTGGATTGAACTCATGACTTCGTCGTGATGTATGAGGGATTTCATCAATTTTTTTAAAGAATGAGCACTTGCATATTTGGAACGCTTGGAGAGTCGGCGTACGAAAAATTGAGTGTAACTTTTGCACACGGCGTCCGTTTTGGACGCATAAGTACTTTTCGAAAATGTAGCGACCGTTTTGGATTGAACACACCACTTCATCGTGATGTATGAGGGATTTCAGCCATTTTTTGACAGAATGAGCACTTGCATATTTCGAACGCTTGGATAGTCGACGGACGAAGAATTGAGCGTTACTTTTGCACACGGTGTCCGTTTTGGGCCCATAAGTACTTTTCGGAAATGTAGCGACCGTTTTGAATTGAACTCATGCCTTCTTCGTGACGTATGAGGGATTTTGGCCATTTTTTGAAAGAATGAACAATTGCATATTTGGAAAGCTTGGAGAGTCGGGGGTACGAAGAATTGAGTGTAACTTTTACACACGGTGTCCGTTTTGGGCCCATAAGTACTTTTCGGAAATGTAGCGACCGTTTTGGATTGAACTCATGACTTCCTCGTGACGTATGAGGGATTTTTGCTATTTTTCTAAAGAATGAGCACTTGCATTTTTGGAACGCTTGGAGAATCGACATACGAAGAATAGAGCGTAACTTTTGCACACGGTGTCCGTTTTGGGCCCATAAGTACTTTTTGGAAATGTAACGACCGTTTTGGATTGAATTCATGACTTCATCGTGACGTATGAGGGATTTTAGCCATTTTGCGAAAGAATGATCACTTTCACTTTTGGAACGCTTGGAGAGTCGGCGTACGAAGAATTGAGCGTAACTTTTGCACACGGTGTCCGTTTTAGGCCCATAAGTACTGTTCGGAAATGTGGTGACCGTTTTGGATTGAACTCATGACTTCATCATGACGTATGAGGGATTTTGTCCATTTTTCTAAGGAATGAGCACTTGCATATTTGGAACGCTTGGAGAGTCGGCGTACGAAGAATTGAGTGTAACTTTTGTACACGGTGTCCGTTTTTGGCCCATAAGTACTTTCCAAAAATGTAGCGACCGTTTCGGATTGAACTCACCACTTCATCGTGATGTATGAGGGATTTTAGCCATTTTTCGAAAGAATGAGCACTTGCATATTTGGAACGCTTGGATAGTCGGCGTACGAAGAATTGAGCGTAACTTTTGCACATGGTGTCCGTTTTGGTCCCATAAGTACTTTTCGAAAATGTAGCGACCATTTTGGATTGAACTCATAACTTCGTCGTGACGTATGAGGGATTTTGGCCATTTTTCTAAAGAATGAGCACTTGCATTTTTGGAACGCTTGGAGAGTCGGCGTACGAAGAATTGAGCGTAACTTTTGTACACAGTGTCCATTTTGGGCCTATAAGTACTATTCGAAAATGTAGCGTCCGCTTTGGATTGAACTCATGACTTCGTCATGATGTATGAGGGATTTCATCCATTTTTTTAAAGAATGAGCACTTGCATATTTGGAATGCTTGGAGAGTCGGCGTACGAAGAATTGAGTGTAACTTTTGCACACGGCGTCCGTTTTGGACGCATAAGCACTTTTCGAAAATGTAGCGACCGTTTTGGATTGAACTCACCACTTCATCATGATGTATGGAGGATTTCAGCCATTTTTTGGCAGAATGAGCACTTGCATATTTCGAACGCTTGGATAGTCTGCGGACGAAGAATTGAGCGTTACTTTTGCACACGGTGTCCGTTTTGGGCCATAAGTACTTTTCGGAAATGTAGCGACCGTTTTGGATTGAACTCATGCCTTCCTCGTGACGTATGAGGGATTTTGGCCATTTTTCAAAAGAATGAGCAATTGCATATTTGGAAAGCTTGGAGAGTCGGGGGTACGAAGAATTGAGTGTAACTTTTACACACGGTGTCCGTTTTGGGCCCATAAATACTTTTCGAAAATGTAGCGACCGTTTTGGATTGAACTCATGACTTCCTCGTGACGTATGAGGGATTTTTGCTATTTTTCTAAAGAATGAGCACTTGCATTTTTGGAACGCTTGGAGAATCGGCATACGAAGAATAGAGCGTAACTTTTGCACACGGTGTCTGTTTTGGGCCCATAAGTACTTTTTGGAAATGTAACGACCGTTTTGGATTGAACTCATGACTTCATCGTGACGTATGAGGGATTTTAGCCATTTTCCTAAAGAATGAGCCCTTGCATATTTGGAACGCTTGGAGAGTCGGCGTGCAAATAATTGAGCATGACTTTTGCACAAGGTCCGTTTTGGGCCCATAAGTACTTTTCGAAAATGTAGCGACCATTTTGGATTGAACTCACGACTTCGTCGTGACGTATGAGGGATTTTGGCCTTTTTTTCGAAAGAATGAGCACTTGCATTTTTGGAATGCTTGGAGAGTCGGCGTACGAAGAATTGAGCGTAACATATGCACACAATGTCCATTTTAGGCCTATAAGTACTTTTCGAAAATGTGGCGACCGTTTTGGATTGAACTCATGACTTCGTCATGATGTTTGAGGGATTTTGGCCATTTTTCGAAAGAATTAGCAATTGCATATTTGGAACGCTTGTAGAGTTGGGCGTACGAAGAATTGAGTTTAACTTTTACACACGGTGTCCGTTTTGGGCCCATAAGTACTTTTCGGAAATGTAGCGACCGTTTTGGATTGAACTCATGACTTCCTCATGACGTATGAGGGATTTTGACCATTTTTCTAAAGAATGAGCACTTGCATTTTTGGAATGCTTGGAGAATCGGCGTACGAAGAATAGAGCGTAACTTTTGCACACGGGTCTGTTTTGGGCCCATAAGTACTTTTTGGAAATGTAACGACCGTTTTGGATTGAACTAATGACTTCATCGTGACGTATGAGGGATTTTAGAGATTTTTCTAAAGAATGTGCCGTTGTATATTTGGAACGCTTGAAGAGTCGGCTTACGAAGAATTGTGCGTGACTTTTGCACACGGGTCCGTTTTGGGCCCATAAGTAGTTTTTAAAAATGTAGCTACCATTTTGGATTGAACTCACGACTTCGTCGTGATGTATGAGGGTTTTGGCCTTTTTTTCGAAAGAATCAACACTTGCATATTTGGAACGCTTGGAGAGTCGGCGTACGAAGAATTGG
>NW_019268359.1:0-4873 GCF_002742605.1 Olea europaea var. sylvestris
GTAATTAATTTTCTTATTAATTATGTCGGGTTGAAGAAGTGTTGGACAAAAAATTGATAAAGCAAAATCGCACCTAGGGCAACTTTCTCATTTTTCTCGACGGTGTCGGAATTGGCCGAAATTTGGCGGGTTGATTGGAAACGGCCTCAAAATTGGACTTAGGGCACAGACCCGAGATCATGGGATTTTAGCCAAATTTCTTCGTTCTGGCCTCCGAATAATTAATTTTCGTATTAATTATGTCACTTGAGGAAGTGCTGGACAGAAAATTAACATAGCAACACTGCACTAAGGGCAATTTCGTCATTTGTCGCGACGGTGTCGAAATGGGAGGAGATTTGGCTGGTTGATTGGAAACGGCCCGAGAAATTGGAGTCGGGGCACAGACCCAGGATCACGGGATTTTGGCCAAATTCTTTCGTTTGGGCCTCCGAATAATTAATTTTCGTATTAATTATGTCACTTGAGGAAGTGCTGGACAGAAAATTAACATAGCAACACTGCACTAAGGGCAATTTCGTCATTTGTCGCGACGGTGTCGAAATGGGAGGAGATTTGGCTGGTTGATTGGAAACGGCCCGCGAAATCGAACTCGAGGCACAGACTCGGGAACACGGGATTTTAGCCAAATTCCATCGTTTAGGCCTCCGAATAATTAATTTTCGTATTAATTATGTCACTTGAGGAAGTGCTGGACAGAAAATTAACATAGCAACACTGCACTAAGGGCAATTTCGTCATTTGTCGCGACGGTGTCGAAATGGGAGGAGATTTGGCTGGTTGATTGGAAACGGCCCACGAAATTGGACTCGATGCACAGACCCGGGATCACGGGATTTTAGCTAAATTCCTTCGTTTGGGCCTCCGAATGATTAATTTCCTTATTAATTATGTCAGGTTGAAGAAGTGCTGGACATAAAATTAACAAAGCAAAATCGCACCAGGTGCAATTTCGTCATTTTTCGCGACGGTGTAGGAATGGGCCAAAATTTGGTTGGTTGATTGGAAATGGCCCGCGAAATATGACTCGGGGTATAGACTCGGGATCACTGGATTTTAGCCAAATTCCTTCATTTGGGCCTCCGAATAATTAATTTCCTCATTAATCATGTCAGGTTGAAGAAGTGCTGGACAGAAAATTAACAAAGCAAAACCGCACCAGGGCCAATTTCGTCATTTGTCGTGACGGTGTCGGAATGGGCCGAAATTTGGCAGGATGATTGGAAAAGTTCCCCGAAATCGGATTCGAGGCACTGACCCGGGATCACAGGATTTTACCCAAATTCCTTCATTTGGGCCTCCGAATAATTAATTTCCTTATTAATTATGTTGGGTTGAAGAAGTGCTGGACAGAAAATTAACAAAGAAAAATCGCACCAGGGGTAATTTCGTCGTTTATCGCAACGGTGTCGTAATGGCCCGAAATTTGGCAGGTTGATTGGAAACGGCCCGCGGAATTGGACTCGGGGCATAGACCGGAGATCACGGGATTTTAGCCAAATTCCTTCGTTTGGGGCTCCGAATAATTAATTTGCTTATTAATTATGTCAGGTTGAAGAAGTGCTGGAAAGAAAATTAACGTAGAAAAACTGCACCAGGGGTAATTTCGTCATTTGTCGCAACGGTGTCGTAATGGCCCGAAATTTGGCAGGTTGATGGGAAACGGCCCACGAAATTGGACTCGATGCACAGACTTGGGATCATGGGATTTTAGCTAAATTCCTTCGTTTAGGCCTCCGAATGATTAATTTTCGTGTTAATTATGTCAGGTTGAAGAAGTGCGGGACAGAAAATTAACAAAAAAATAGCACCAAGGGCTATTTTGTCATTTGTTGTGACGGTGTTGGAATGGGCCAAAATTTAGCAGGTTGATTGGAAATGGCCCGCGAAATATGACTCGGGCACAGACTCGGGATCACTGGATTTTAGCCAAATTCCTTCGTTTGGGCCTCCGAATAATTAATTTCCCTATTAATTACGTCGGGTTGAAGAAGTGCTGGACAAAAAATTAACAAAGCAAAACTGCACCAGGGCCAATTTTTTCATTTGTCGCGACGGTGTCGGAATGGGCCAAAATTTGGCAGGTTGATTTGAAACGTCCCCCGAAATCGGACTCGAGGCACAGACCCAGGATCACAGGATTTTAGCCAAATTCTTTCATTTGGGCCTCCAAATAATTAATTTCCTTATTAATTATGTCAGGTTGAAGAAGTGCTGGACAGAAAATTAACGAAGAAAAACCACACCAGGGGTAATTTCGTCATTTATCGCAACGGTGTCGTAATGGCCCGAAATTTGGCAGGTTGATTGGAAACGGCCCACGAATATTGGACTGGGGGCATAGACCCGAGATCACGGGATTTTAGCCAAATTCCTTCGTTTGGGCCTCCGAATAATTAATTTCCTTATTAATTATGTCAGGTTGAAGAAGTGCTGGACAGAAAATTAACATAGAAAAACCGCACCAGGGGTAATTTCGTCATTTGTCGCAACGGTGTCGTAATGGCCCGAAATTTGGCAGGTTGATTTGAAACGGCCCGCGGAATTGGATTCGGGGCACAGACCCGAGATCACGGGATTTTAACCAAATTCCTTCATTCAAGCCTCCGAATAATTAATTTCAGAATTAATTATGTCAGGTTGAAGAAGTGCTGGACAGAAAATTGACAAAGCAACACTGCACCAGGGGCAATTTCGTCATTTGTCTCGACAGTGTCGGAATGGGCCGAAATTTGGCAGGTTGATTTGAAACGGCACACGAAATTAGATTCGGGGCATAGACTCGGGATTACGAGATTTTAGCCAAATTCCATCGTTTGGGCCTCCGAATAATTAATTTTAGAATTAATCATGTCAAGTTGAAGAAGTGCTGGACAGAAAATTGACAAAGCAACACTGCACCAGGGGCAATTTCGTCATTTACCTCGACGGTGTCGGAATGGGCCGAAATTTGGCAGGTTGATTGGAAACGGCCCACGAAATTGGACTCGGGGTATACACTCGGGATCACAGGATTTTAGCTAAATTCCATTGTTTGGGCTCCCGAATAATTAATTTTCCGAATTAATTATGCCATGTTGAAGAAGTGGTGGACAGAAAATTAACAAAGAAAAACCGTACCAGGGGCTATTTGTCATTTGTCGCGATGGTGTCGGAATGGGCCGAAATTTGGCAGGTTGATTGGAAATGGCCTGCGAAATATGACTCGGGGCACAGACCTAGGATCACGGGATTTTTGCCAAATTCCTTCGTTTGGGCCTCCGAATAATTAATTTCCTTATTAATTATGTCTGGTTGAAGAAGTCCTGGACAGAAAATTAACAAAGAAACACTGCACCTGGGGCAATTTCGTCATTTGTCGCGATGGTGTCGAAATGGGCCGAAATTTGGCAGTTTGATTGGAAATGGCCCGTAAAATTGGACTCGGGGCACAGACACGAGATCACGGGATTTTACCCAAATTCCATCGTTTGGGCCTCCAAATAATTAATTTCCTTATTAATTATGTCAGGTTGAAGAAGTGCTGGACAGAAAATTAACAAAGAAGCACCGCACCAAGGGCAATTTTGTCATTTGTCTCGTCGGTGTCGGAATGGGCCGAAATTTGGCAAGTTGATTGGAAACGGCCCGCGAAATTGGACTCGGGACACAAACCCGAGATCACGGTATTTTAGTAAAATTCCCTTGTTTGGGCCTCCGAATATTTAATTTCCTTATTAATTATTTCAGGTTGAAGAAGCGCTGGACGGAAAATTAAAGAAGTAAAACCGCACTAGGGGTGATTTTGTCATTTGTCGCGACGATGTCGGAATGGGCCAAAACTTAGCAGGTTGATTAGAAACGGCCCGCGAAATTGGTCTCGGGGCATAGGCCCGGGATCAAGAGATTTTAGCCAAATTTTTTCGTTTGGGCCTTTCGAATAATTACTTTCCGTATTAATTATATCAGGTTGAGGAAGTGCTGGACAGAAAATTAACATAGCAACACTGCACTAGGGGCAATTTCGTCATTTGTCGCGACGGGATCGAAATGGGCCAAGATTTGGCTGGTTGATTGGAAACAGCCCTCGAAATCGGACTCGGGGCACAGACTCGGGAACACGGGATTTTAGCCAAATTCCATCGTTTGGCCCTCCGAATAATTAATTTCCTTATTAATTATGTCATGTTGATGAAGTGCTGGACAGAAAATTAACAAAGCAAAACCTCATCGGGGGCAATTTTATCATTTGTCGTGACGTGTCGAAATGGGCCAAAATTTTGCAGGTTGATTGGAAACGGCCCACGAAATCGGACTCGACGCACAGACCCAGGATCACAGGATTTTAACTAAATTCCATCGTTTAGGCCTTCGAATGATTAATTTCCGTGCTAATTATGTCAGGTTGAAGAAGTGCGGGACAGAAAATTAAAAAAAAAAATCGCACCAAGGGCTATTTTGTCATTTGTTACGACGGTGTTGGAATGGGCCGAAATTTGGCTGGTTGATTGGAAATGGCCCGCGAAATATGACTCGGGCACAGACTCGGGATCACTGGATTTTAGCGAAATTCCTTCGTTTGGGCCTCCGAATAATTAATTTCCTTATTAATTACGTCGGGTTGAAGAAGTGCTGGACAGAAATTTAACAAATCAAAACCGCACCACGGCCAATTTTGTCATTTGTCGCGACGGCGTCAGAATGGGCCGAAATTTGGCAGGTTGATTGGAAATGTCCCCCGAAATCGGACTCGAGGGACAGACCCGGGATCACAGGATTTTAGCCAAATTCCTTCATTTGGGCCTCCGAAAAATTAATTCCCTTATTAATTATGTCAGGTTGAAGAAGTGCTGGATAGAAAATTAACGAAGAAAAACCGCACCAGGGGTAATTT
>NW_019268360.1:0-4872 GCF_002742605.1 Olea europaea var. sylvestris
ACAAAGTTCAAGCAACTCACCACAAAATCGAAGCTTAACCACCTTGATTTAGGATGTAGCTCTGATACCAAATTGTTGGGAAAGCACCTCCCAATGAATGCCCAAAGATCAAACTAAGTTGGCAAAGTGAAAATTTCCAAAACACTTCAAGAACAAGAAAATGAGGAATAAATGATTTCCAATAGAATATATGAAATTCAATGTGTTTGGATTACTTGAACAAGCCTCAAGTTTATCCCCAAAAAAGAAAATACCTTTGAATTTATACCCAAGATGAACACCTTCAACTTGTAAAATTCTCACCAAAGTTTTCTCTCTAATTTTCTCTCTAGGTCTTGTGTTGTGTGTGTTGTAATGAAAGAGGGAAAAATGCATATATATATACATGCCGGGGCGCCTAGGCGCCAATATTCTGCTTTGGTTCTGCATTCATATAATTCAGAAAACACTAATTTTCTCGAAGCTTCTTGTTCATATCTCTCATCAAAAGGCGTTATTCGATAATGTCTGTCTAGCAGACCCCCTGCTAACCCGAGCGAACATTCAAATATCTGTCCTACATTCATTCGTGAAGGTACTCCTAATGGGTTGAAAACCATATCAACAGGTCTTCCATCTTGCAGATGTCCTGGCGCCTAGGCGCCCAGTTTCTGCTTCAGTAGAAACTGGGCAGCGCCTAGGCGCTGCTTGCCCTTCTCTTCCCTTTCTTCTCTTCTTGCTTCCCTCCTTCTCACACTAATAAAATCTTAAATTTTCCACTTGATAAAATACATTGTGATCTTTGGGGATCAATCCCTTTAGCTTCTAATCAAAACTTCATATAGTATGCACTGTTTGTTTGATGATTTTTCATGATTCACATGGCTATCTCCTTTAAAAAGGAAATCTAAACTTTCTGAGTGCTTTATGAAATTTCATAAACTAGTGGAAAATCACTTTGATAAGAAAATCAAAATATTACAGTGTGACGGAGGCGGAGAGTTTAACTCAAGAGAATTTATTGATCATCTTGCTTATTGTGGAATTGAGTCACATGTATCTTTTCTTGGAACTCCAAAACAAAATGGAGTTGCGGAACGCAAACATAGACGTGTGATAGAAAAAGGGTTACTATGATATTTCCCGCTAATCTACCATTATCATCGTGGGTTGAAGCTTTCTCCACTACAGTATATTTGATTAAAGATTATGCTTCACGTACATTAGGGTGCCCAAAATGGTGTCCATCTCTCTCATATGAAGGGGACCCACTTCAAATAAAATATAATTTGTCCAAAGCGGGCCCCCTCCATGTGAGGAGGTGGACACCTTTATGGACATTACATTATGTACAAATAGCATATTTCATTTGATTAATAGGTTGCCATTGTCAAGTTTGAATAATGAAAGTCCTTTCTACGTACTTTACAAATGATACCTAGATTACAATGGCTTGAGGGTGTTTGGTTGTCAATATTTTCCTTCTCTGCGACATCAATGAGGTTCAAAATTTTAAAGAAAGCATCTCTCATGTTTTCATTGGATACAGCCCTATTCAGAAGAGATATCGTTGCTTGGAACCTATTACAAAAAGGTAGCATGTGTTACAACCCACATTTTTATCTTGTCAAAGTCAATAGTGGAATTTTCAAAGTCGAGTCAAATGAGGACTTGTATGAAATAAATTATTTTTATTGGGACTTGATTGACCAAATCATTTTATTTGGGTTTATCTTATAAATTATAAATATTTTGAAGGTTAAGTTGGACAAAATAAAAAAATTTGGGATTTATTTATATATTTTTGAAAGTTGAGGATTTACTTGTATGTTGTAATTAGATTTAAGGGACTTTCTTTGCAATTGAACATGTGGGACTTTATATTCAACTTTGACCAACATTTTTATCTCAAAAACACACACACACAGTGAGAAAAATGGGCAACAAGCTGGAGTCCGAAAAAGAGAGAAAAAATTAGAGAAAAAGGGAAGAAAAAAAGAAAGAATGAAGGAAAGAAGAAGAGGGAAGAAGAAGAAAAGAGGTAGTGACGAGGAGATTAGAAGAGCCTATCGACCATCTTAGGTTTAGCTTGTATTATGTGAGTGGATAAGCTTATTTTTCAGAAATTAGTATTATTTAATTTATATTAACTCAGAAAATTTATTAATTCATACAGTTGATTTGACAATACGATTTTCAGAATAAAGTTGATTTATAACCAGTTTTTTTAAAAGTTAAATTCAATTTAATAAATCATTTTATTAGCATGTTATTTTAGTATTAAATATTTCAGTATATTCAAAGTTATTTTAAAACCACCAAAAAGTGCCCAAGTGGTTATACCTTCGTCTGCACTAGTGTGAATGTGTTTCCACAGTGTATGACTTTATATGGTTATTTTACCCACTCTGCGTTGGTGTGAATGTGTTTCCACAACGTATGATCAGTATAGTGATTTTATCCGCTCTGCACGATTGTGAATGTGTTTCCATAGTGTATGACCATCTTATAGCTATGCGCGCGTACGACCAGAATTACAGAATTTCAGAATTGAATAACCTTGCTATGTATATCGAGATTAATCGATTCACGAGTATGGTTATTCCGAGTACATTTTTGGTGTGATATTTCAGTATTACATAGCTTATCAGATTTTAAAAATGCAGTATACAGAATAAAGATGTTTATGATTATAGTATATTTTAGTTTTGATAGTATCATCAGATTTTAAACTACAGAATTCAGCTTATTCAGTTTAAAGAATAAATATTTTAGTTTATATGTCTGTGAAAAGAAATTTTATGCTACATGTCGGTTTTCAGAAAGATTTTATGAAGGGAAAATTATATTTTTACAAATATCCACTCACTGAGTTATAGGCTCACATTTTTATAACTATTTCTCTTATAAGATAGTAGCTGAGTTGAGCACTACTGGGCCAGTTGATCTATCGAGTTGAGCCATAGATTGTGAAGCATTGTATGAATCATCTTTTCAGTTTAATAGTTCATATTTTGGGATAGACACCTCTTTTGGTCAGAAATTAGTTCCATGTGTTGGGCTTGCTATGTTTTGTCTATATATTATGAATTTTGGGTACTGTGGTTTAGAAATTGTTGCAAAAGTAGAATTGCCAGTGTTGTATTTGAATAGTTGATATTTTGAGGGGCCGGTGTATCCTGTTTTAAATTATATGTACATGTTTGAGATATTTGATTTTATTTTCAGGTGATTTTAGTCCATTTTCAGAGGTAACTCTGTCGAAATTTTTATAAAATTACAACAGTCAAAGCATGTCAAGTTTGCCTTGGTGGTGGGTCCGGCACTTCGTTGGTATCTACCATCGGTGCACGACACGTGTCGGATTCATTAGGGTGATCGGGACGGGTTGTGTCAACATGTCTCTAGACAAGTTGCCTTCAATGAAATCATCTTTCCATATGAGGCCCTAAGAGAAGTCCTTGAACAACATCACTTTGATTTATCAGAGTTTCCCTCAATTGATGAATGGATCAACTCCGATAAAAAATCAAACTCAAGTACTCCTGCCCCTTCAGTTATAGAAACTAATGTTCCTCATCTTAACTGTTGTGATGGTGACTTAATTGCAGGATCAAATTTACCTCTTACAAATCACTCTCTCGGTCGTCATGAAGAATCTCACATTGAGAGTCAGATGTTAGCGAATCAAATTCTCCAATTACTTTTTCACTACTTGAAGAGCCACAACAACACTCACGAGGAATATCGGGTGATATCATTGTATCAAATTCTAAAAACTCTCAACAACAAACTATAGAAATTACTCCTCATTCAAAGTATGATGAGACCATTGTAGCAAAGTATGGTGAGACCATTAGTCCAGTTGTGGCTGTAGCTCAGAGTGTGGCAATTTTTCTTTTTCTTTTCTTTTTATGTTTTTTTGGGGTGTTGTGAAGAGCATTTTTCTTGTATTCAGAAAATACGCAAAATGCTCACATTTCGCGTTGTTGTGTGGCAAAGTTAGATTGGCGTGTATCTTTCTGCGAAACTGAACACAAGAAAATCTTGGAGGATCAAACATTGATAGTGCTGTGGGCACTCAAATCGTTGAATAAAAACATCTTTCTTTCTTGCTCCGAAATTCAATATACAACAAATTTATTTACTATATTCATGTTGCTTTGTGCACCCCAATACAAATAAGAAACATAGGCGGGGTGATCACAAAATTTCAAATCTTTACAACTGATGCTTCCTCAGTCATAGATCTGGAAAAGAACCTAATTAAACATATTCATCGTAGTCGAAGAAGTTGCCGGAGATTGTCCATGACACTGATGCTTCCTAAATCATAGATCTGGAAAAGAACCTAATTAAACATATTCACCGTAGTCAAAGAAGTTGTCGGAGATTGTCCATGACCCCGGCATCTGCTTTGCAGCTGTACGAAAAAGGTTGGCAAAGGCAAATCTTGATGCGATAAAGAAGATTAGGTGACATATGAATCATTGGAGTCGAAGAAGTCGTCGGAGATTGTTGGTAGCTCCGATATCGACTTCTGCAGCCTCGGCACTGCAGCTGAGCTTTGGCCTTAATGAAAAAGTGGGCAAAGGCAAGCTGCTTGGTGGGGGAGAAAGTATGGACACCACTGAACCTGAAAACCTGTCAACCTGATTTTCCACTGCTTCAAGAGAACAAACACTGTCAGTAGTACTAATAATATTGTTAGTAGACACAAATTTAGCAACATGTTTGGGCAAATCCTTTGGGTTTGGCCCCCAAGGTAATTTAATCAGACATTGTGAGGTGGGACTATTGGTGGATTGTTTTGATTTCTTGAAGGTGTGGGATGGATTTTGATCTCTCGTTCCGTTATATTTGGTTTTTCTATTGACATTTCTATGTTTTTGG
>NW_019268361.1:0-4871 GCF_002742605.1 Olea europaea var. sylvestris
TTTTATCCATAAATACATTGAGGAACATAATTTAATCTCAATAATTTTGCTTTTTCAAAATATTATTGGCAAATAAGTTTCTTTGCTCCATCTTTTTTAAACAGAACCATAATTAAAAATAGGTTATATTAATTTTGAAAATAAAAACGCAACGAAAAAAAAATTTTTGAGGTCACAAATGTGATAATGTGTAAATGTTATCAACATTTCATGCAAATAAAATGTGATATTGTTATTATTAAATGGAATAATGTTTTTACGATGATGTGACAATTTATGCGAAATAATGGGATTTGACAGTTCAATTTTTATGAGAGAAAAAGAGAGTGATGAGACATAGTCTCAAGATAAAAAAGTAATGTGAGGGATAATGAATCGCCACGCCACATCACTCGACGTTCCATCATCACAATAATAAATAACATTACTCTATTAAATGTGGTGGGAATATATTTATTCAAAATGTAACAAGTGAAGGAGGAAAGATATCCGGAAATGGAATATTTAATTCCAGTCCCGCCCTTTTCCCATTCTTAAATGTGGAGTACTCGTATTTATGTAACATTTTTAGCGAACTTAAATAGACTCATGTTTAATGTGTGTCAAGTCGTGCCCAAGTAGCACGGGTAACGAGGCTATCTGCATCAAGCAAACCTCGTGTATAAACCTCATAATGTAAAGTCTCTTTTTTACCAAACTCATTTTCAATCATACATTTTTTAAATAAAATAATTTGTACATATTTTCAAAAAAATTCCTACTTTTTAACCAAAAGTTCTCCAAAAACCACTGTTACAAAATTCGTTCTTTGTGAAAAATGGAGCTCAAACGGGAGCTAATGATTTTTTGTTAATATTTCATTTAAAAAGTCAAAATTGTCCTTTTGAAACTGTCGGACGAGAGCCAAAAAAATTAATTTATCTATAAATATTATTATTCCAATTATTTGTTCATACTCTTGTCCGCTTTCTTTTTTTAAAATTTCCATTCTATCACTAATGTCTTCGTCATAAGATGATGCGTTAATCTTTTGGTACATTCACTGTGTGCAATTCCACGATTCAGTGTGTGCAAAGTGGAAAGGGGCTTCATTTCCACAACTCTCGTGAACCATTCTTTTCTATTGAAATTGATGAAAGAAAAATATCATTTGTCAAGACGTGACTAAAAATTTGTCTAAATTGGAGGTTTTTTAATTTTTTACGAGCTTTTCGTCAAGCTTAACATGACTCATTTTTACTGTAGAACCCTACTTTTTGGCCAAGGTGGGGGATAGTCGCTCTTCCAATAAGGGGGCACCATGTTTTTTGACTTGTTTTCAACTCTGGTCATATGGCTTTTCTGTTTATAGGACGTCAAGCCACGCCTTATATGTAGAGGCTTTTCATGACCTTGTAAGTCTATACACCCATTTTCCCTTGCAAGTCCACAAATGTTCAATTACATTTTGAATAAAGCTGAACAAACTGGGTCAAAGGTGGGAGCTTTTTTTAGGGAATGAAGTGGCAGATGTTGATAGACAATTTTTTCTTTGAATTTTGTTTCACTACTAACGAGAAAATGCAAATTGTATCTGTTTTTAAATCTCTGTCATTGAATCCGTTCCTGTAGCAGAATTGGTTACGCTAGTTTTTCATCGAAAAACTCAAATCTCTATGCTGAAGCCCCTTAAGGGTGCCCATAGGACAACAATCGTAAAATTTTATGTTATCAGCCACATACAATCCACAGAAATGAAAATCGGTCTTGTCGGCTCAATACAGTCCAAAAGTTCTCTTTGATTCTTAAATTGTACCACTTTGAAATGTGGATGAATTGCGATGAGTCAATCATACACCTCTATTCAATAGGGACCCAAAATCTTATTTCATACCTATGAAAATATTTATGATCAATTCTCCAAAATCCAAATTTGAAGTGTGACTTGAAGGTACTGTTCACATTACAGATGCAAGGAGTTGTCTAATCAAATTTGGACTGTTGAATGGTCCATTTTCAAATCAATAATTCAGAAAAGATAAAGATTGGTGTCATTGGACCCAAGTATCAAGCAAACTCGTAGTTACATGGTTGGTTGACAAGACTAACATCGTGATGCACGCTTGGGCTTGGCTCTAAGAGTTGATTACAAAAATGAAATTTAGATAGAAAGAAAATAAATTATAGATAATTAAATTGTCTACAATTTGTTTACTGGGAATTATCGATTAAATGTGTTTGATTGGTAGAATTTTTCATTTGAAAACTGTTGAAATTTTCTATCTTTTAATATTTGTTTGACTTTATTTTTCATGAAAATTATCAATTAAAAGGATCGAATTTTTTGCAATTGTAGATATGATTTGTTCCAATTGTCAAAAATAAATAAATAAAAATAAAAAAATACGAAAAACACTGAAGTCACATGGGAGACAATATGGAAAACCAATTTCATGAAAAATTTTGCCTATCGAACACTCATTTAGGTGGAAAATGGAATTAAATTTTCCATGGAATTTGGAGCCTATCAATCAGGCTAATTTTTGACACATTAATGGTAAAAAATACGCCAACACAACACTTGTATGGTTTCTTTGAATAATTCCCTACGTAATTAGTTTATCGACTATGACATGCTTGTTAAGGGACAGACAAACAATATCTTCGATGATTATGAACTAATTTAAATATAGCTGCAGACACTCAACATGCTAATAGTCGTTGATGAACATTTTCGATAAACGTTATGGCTTCTCTCTCTCTCTCTCTCTCTCTCTCTCTCTCTCTCTCTCTTAATTGTGGAGTTAAAAACAAAAAAAAAAAAAAAAAGACACAGAAAATATATAGTACAGTTTAATTGCTTCAACGAAGAAAACACTGACTTACCCTTTGAGAAAATTTATTTCATCGAGAAGTAACATAATCATCCAATAAAAATATTTTTCTTTTTTTCACATGATACTTTAATGGTCTTCTAACTCTAAAATAACACATTTGCTACGTCTATTATTCGAATTTTCAAATTTCAAACACAAATATCGAATCCTTTTACATCACAATTTTCTCAAATATCAAAAGGTATTACAAATTAGAAGATTCAGAACTATATGTTTCAAAAGATGCTTCGAAATATTTTTTTTTATTTTTTATTTTATGAAGGACACTTTATTAATAAACCCTTACTTATGGCGAAAGAATACCATAGTTACATAAGATCTGAAATTCACAATCAAAACACAAATCGAACTGAACCAAACACCTTGTAATCTAAAATAATATTGGAGGATTTAAACTCAACTTGAGAGGATCAAAACCTCGTAAACTAGGAATGGCCATTTTGTCCATGCACAAAGCTCCTCTAACTGTTGGTGAGATTGGGGTAAGGTTCATCCAGATCCGTGAAACACTAGACGCTCCATATTTTTCTTTTTATAATTATTTTAAAATTAAAATCTAATCGTTCGTCGAAATATTTGGTAAAGTAAATTAGATCATTGACCAGGATTGGAAGGAAGTTGGGCTTTGTAGAAGCCCACTAAACACATCACATGCAGTGGGGACCCGTTATCAAATCAAGATTGGGCCACCAATAAATAGTCCACACCCACCATCGTGGTCGTGGGCCATTATAGCATTTTAACCATTAAAAAATAAAAATAAAATTATTACATGTATTGTAGGCCAATCATTTATTTGTGTAAAAATATATTATTATTATTATTATTATTATTATTATTATTATTATTATTATTATTATTATTATTATTATTATTCAAATCGTTCAGATACAAGGTAATAATTCAGGTCCATATTTAAATGTCTTCCAATTATTTTTTAAAATCATTTGTTTGGCCACTTCAACATTTTTTGAACTATTGTTTAATAATGATTGGTATACAGTACAATAAGTAAAACTTGAAATCTTTTTTCTTTAATTTTGTTGTCGAACGAGTCAATAAAGTAATAAATGTTTGATTTCATCGACCAATATTTTAAAAATCGACTCGAGTAATGACTTGAGAAAAATAAAGAGATGAGTGAAATTAGGATTAAACAACAAATAAATAAATAGTTTCTTCTATTTTAGAAAATGAATTGGTAAAACCATTCAGTTCTAAGATCTCTCTTGACAAATTTTATAGTTTTGGTTATACGTTACTTGATGAAAATGTTAAATACTGTTCGGTGACATCATAATTATTAGTGATAATATTAGTGACTGATGGAAATGTTAAGAACTAATGCTTATATGAACCTTATGCAAATTACTTGAAGGGCTTTGTTTTCCTATTAGTTTTTTTTGTGAAATTAGCTTTTGTGTTGTTGTGCCTTATCGCTTATTTGCAGGAATAGAAATTATGGAAGACAAGAATCATGATTTATTGGTTGAATCTACTGATGAGAATGTCACGAACAATGCAAATATAATGGAAATGACAAGTTTGGAGGAGATGGTGCGAATGTGCTTGAGATGGGTATGATCTTCAATAATGAAAAGAAATGTTTCGAGTTCTACAAAAAATATGCTTATGAAGTGGTTTTACCAGCTAGGAAAATGAATTCGATAAAAGGGGACGATGGAGTTGTGAGATATGTAACGTTCACTTGTAGCCATGACTCGTGAGGGCGGAAGAAGTTATGGTACAAGCAATTCTTTGAAGCAACAACCAACAAGTCAGACAGATTGTAAAGCAAAGATTTCGACGTCTTTATTAAGTCATGGCCCACCTCGAGCACAATCATAAAAAAAGTTCTTCAAAGTTTAGGTTGTATTGATGCAATCGAGAGTTGAATGCAAATGTGAAACGAAAGCTTGAGGAGATGTGGAAAGGCATTATAAGCAGGATTGACAAAGCTAAAATTACAACTTCAAAAATACTTGCTTTAATTTA
>NW_019268362.1:0-4870 GCF_002742605.1 Olea europaea var. sylvestris
CTCTGCTCTTCTCCTCTCTTCTGTGCAATAAAATTGATATACATTCCCCAGACCAAAGATTCAGTGCAGGATCAGCTATACACCCGAACCTATCCACTACAGGAAAATTAATTTTTCATTTTCAACATTAATTCGACTTTGTGTGCAGTAAACTATTAGCAAAACCTAATCTCGTGATTGCGGAAGAAGCGGCCACACATCTGTAGTAGGTCCCTAGTGTTTGTAGCCACATTTCTTGTTACACAAGGAATGTGACTTCATAAGCAAGCTTCCTTGAACGGCATTCTCAACAGCAAAACAAGTTAGACTCCATCCATGCGGTGGTTTGGCAGTGGAGAGGAAGGGTTCAGATCAAAAGATGGATTCAGCTTAACAGGATCTCGTAGGAGTTGCTGAGATACACGATCAGCCAAGATCAATTGTCTGTCGTACATTTCTCCATTGGCAGTCATTACAAACTGATTTCCTCGAGCATCTTTATCACTCGTTGTCAGTTCCCGAAAAGCATTAGAACCCAATTGTGCCGTCCGAAAAATGTCAGGATCCCAGTAGGGCGGGTTATTCACACGGGGACTGGTCGGGGCCTTAGGCAAGTTAGAAAAAATATCTTGCGATAATATAGATTGATTAAGAAGATGAAACGGGATGGTGCCAGTCCCACTGGTGAGAGGTGTGGATGAGCCGGAAGTTGTGAGGGGGCTAGATATGGGCGATGGAGACATCCTCCCATTCGGGTACTGAGGTGACCTTGCATGTAGAAGAGGACTCCCAATTGGTGAGACGGGGCACGACACGTTCCTTGGAATATAAATATCGCTGGAAATATTGAGAATATAATCAGTAAACAAAGTCAAATATCACTATGTCTTCGTCCTTCACTATATCTTAGAAATGTTCTGATGCATTAACAAAGACTTTGACTAGTTTCTTTCAGTTGAAGAAAGGGTGGGGGTGCATGTAACAGAGAGAGTGAGAGAAGCACCTGGAATGATAATTGGATTTTGATACTCTGGATGAGTGGATAGCAAGTCTTTCTGAATCAAAGAGTTGAAGACTTCTCGCGTGTCCAATGCCCTATAAGTAATTTGAAAAATGAAGTGGCAGTAAATATATAAGTGGCCAAACTGTCTCAAACGACAAGCAAGAACACTCCCATCCACCTTAAAAGCCTTCGACAACGATGTAAGAAAACATACAAGGCAAAAAAATAAAGGTTCAACTTGAGTTGAACTTCACATGTTGCACATAAACAATACGTCAAAAACAATTATAGATATTGGTAAGAAAAGGCTTCATAACCTGATTCTGTATTTAAATCATTTCAGGGTTTCTCTCTTTCTTAAGGTATTGTAAGTTGAAAAATGAAATTGTTCACTGGGAAGGAGAAGATTGGAATCCTGAAACCACAGAGCTAGGATTTTTCCTTTACACCCAACAATGAAGTTGCCGAGGGGTCATATAACAATTTTATTTTCATACTTCCAAAAAAATGTTTCAACTAGCTAGAACATTGGTCTGAAAAAGTACCCAATATTGATCCAGGTGACAAAAATAGATCGTCATCACAAATCTCAGCACAGTGAAGAAGTGACATAAAAAATGACTATACCGCAGATTTTACAGCATTTGTTACCATGGGAAGGTCTGGTGGTGTAGATCCCAATTTCGAGTTTTCTGGAGGCACCGCACTTTTCACGAACGGGTGATCCAACAGCTGAGCAGCAGTAGGACGTTGCGAAGGATTCCGCTGCAGGCACAGCCTCACAAAATCCTTGCCTTCATCCGAGAGGTTTTCTGGAATTGTTGGGAGTTCTTTACTATTTCCAATCTTGAACATGGCGGCAACCTTCAGGCCAGAAAACAAGTCCAGAGAACATATTCCAATCATTAATTGTTGCAAGTTCTCATTCTATCAATAATATGCACTAGGTGACGGTAAAAGTACTACACTGCCACCTTCATCAGATACGCAACACACTAAATAAAAAAGGTAAATTTTACAGAAATCAGAGTTCAAATTACTGACCCCTTCATACTGGCTCCAAGGAGGCTTTGATAAGGCCATTTCCAAGACGGTGCATCCAAGACTCCATATATCAACAGCAAGGCTACATCCTTTTGAATTCCTTATCACCTAAAAAAGCAGGAAAGAAATGCAATTATAGAACTGGAAAAAAAGCCATATAGTGCTACAGTCGTCGACAAAAGAAAAAATTTCCAACCTCAGGTGCCATCCAATAAGGACTTCCCTTGAATGATAATGGACAGGTTTGCCCAGTGATCTGCAAAACAGAAAAATGCACATAAATACTAATACCATCATAGGATGAAAATTCTATTTGATGAGAAACCAAAAAACAACTGAGAAATATTCCTAAAACGTTAATATTAAGATGTGTAATAGACTTGAAAATTAGAGTTCAAGAAGCTAAGGTGACAGGAATAGCAAATAAAGTAAAAATCTTGGTATTATGGAGTCACGTCACGTGGTGCTAATTTAAAGTCAAAACAGCAGTTATATCTCCTCAATTAACAATGAACAGCCATTTTCACTTGTTGAATTTCCTTATTACAGTCCTCTTTAGGATACACATTATCTGATAACAAGAAAGGCTTATCAATCTGTGTTGCTTCCATTTTTCCTTGCATTTGGAAATTTGTTGGCAGTGCCCATTACGTAGTTCTTCTGAGTTCTCTTTTGCAGAGGGTAAGCCCTTTGAATGGATTGTTTTCATCTCTTGACAATTAATAGCTACTGAAGGAAGTTCAAAGAGAAGGTCACACTTACATGCTTTGCCATGCCAAAGTCAGCCAACTTGACACGACCAGTTGGATCCACGAGGATATTAGCCCCCTTAATATCCCTGCAGTAAATAAACAGCACAAGTGCCAGATGACATGTTTGGAAATGAAGGTTCACAACCATGTTAGAAGCTGAAAACTTATCCACATAAAGGAAATCAAATTTACCTATGCACAGTATTTTTGGCGTGCAAATATGCAAGCCCCGACAAAATTTGTTGAGTATAACTTCGGATAGCTGATTCTCCCAATATTCCATACTCTTGTAGAAGCTTATGGATGGAACCACCAGAGACATATTCCAAATAGATATATAATTTATCATCCACCTAATTAAGCAAAATAATTTCAGAAGCAGTGGAAAAACAAGGAAAATAACTTCACGCCTATTTAGCAGTCAGGTTCATTTTACACAGAAAGTTATGACCAACGTTGTCAACATGGTAGTTCATATAGATATCATTTAATGATGTATTTCCACGAATTTCATAATACGTCAAAGAACTGTGCCTACTAAGTCAACTGCAAGTACTTTCTGTAACCAAATATGGAATAAGAAATTTGTTGACACAAATTTCAGATTAGAAGATTTATATATGAAGCTGCATCATTATATGAAGGGTGACGAGGTATGCAAGAATACAACTGACCGTTTCAGATCCATAATACTGCACAATATTTGGATGCCTTAAACGACTCAATAATGTAATCTCCTGTAAGAAACAGAAATGAATGTTATAGGCATTAATGGATAAAACTGACGTGAAAATTGCAACCAATAAAAACCTCTCCATGTATCAAATGGCTTTAAAACTCACTTGTCCCAACTGCTTTGCACTTTCCTTCGACTTCGCATCATCTGAGAATAATGTCACCTCCTTCATAGCACACATTTCGCCAGTTTCACTAAAGCATCAGAAGGCCAAATGTGTAATATAAAAATCAGTTATCGACTTTAGGAAATGAATATATTAAAAAACCAACACATAGATACAAAATAAATATGTTAAATAATTTAATAAATGGTACAGATGGATTGAGAATTCCAAAGACCTGTTATAGGAACAAAGACCTTCCATCTAAAAGCATAAAAACACAAATGATGAATTCTCCATAACATATAAAGATCAAGGCACTAAACTGATTCCCTCACCTATTAAAACCAACATAAACATGCCCAAATGTGCCTCTACCAAGCAATTTTCCCTTTTTCCAACGTGAGCCAGAGCTTGTAAGAGTTTCCACTCGTCCAGGACTACGGGGTACAGAAGGTGATGTTGCAGCTGAGTTCGAATGAGAGAACATTGAGGAATTGGAACTTGTTAAAGGAGGAAGGGGTAGGCGATGACTTTGTTGTTTTGTGTCATCCGGCCAACTAGTCTGCGATTCAGTGTGTCCCTCGCCAGCTCTTGGATGAAGTGGTGTAACAGCACCACTGTGAATTCTGGAACTAGGGCCAGGGCTTGTCATTCTCGGACTAGGATTTGGTGAACATTCTGGGCTTTCTCTACTGGGTTGCCAAAATACTTGCCCTGACATATCTCCTCCCATTGAATTGTGCCCAGAGGTCTGACCTGAGCCTGGACTGGAGCAAGGACCAGAACCAAGAAATAAAAGATCTGGATAATGCTTTCCAGTAGTAAAAGCAGAACTTGTAACTTGCTCATAACGGGAAGATCTCATTGGGCTTCTAGAGGGACTTGACATTGAGCTATCTGGAGCACTGAAAAAGGCACCATGATGGGGGACTTGTAGATTTGGAACTCGACTGTTCAGCTGTCTTCTCGTAGGAGGTGAAGAGGAGATATTTTTATTGGACGAGAGATTCACTGGTACAGGTGACTCGTTTGAGATTACTGGTGCAACAGCAGACTGATCCTTCACAAAATTGCTTAAGGAAAAAAAAGCAGGGAAAAGGAATCATGAGGTTAGTAAGGCGAGGGAAAGATGATACAGCCATAATCAAAACATGACCGAGAACAAACTACCTACAGTTCTTTGAATTTGGGAACTCAACTCACCTTGAAGGGCTGCCTGCAGCAGTTCGACTCCCAATTTCATAGTCAGA
>NW_019268363.1:0-4869 GCF_002742605.1 Olea europaea var. sylvestris
TTCTCGACTGTGTCAAAATTGGCTGAAATTTGGCAATTTGATCTGAAATAAAAATCGCGCCGGGGGCAATTTCGTCATTTTTCGCTACAGTGTCGAAATTGGCTAAAATTTGACTGGTTGATCGGAAACAAAAATCGCGTAGGGGGCAATTTCGTCATTTTTCCCGACTGTGTCGGAATTGGTTGAAATTTGGCAGTTTGATCTGAAATAAAAATCGCGCCGGGGGCAATTTCGTCATTTTCCTCAACTGTGTCGGAATTGGCTGAAATTTGGCAATTTGATCTGAAATAAAAATCGCGCCGGGGGCAATTTCGTCATTTTTCTCGACTGTGTCGGAATGGGCTCAAATTTGACAGGGTGATCGGAAACAAAAATCGCGCCTGGGGCAATTTCGTCATTTTTCGCGACGATGTCGGAATGGGCAAAAATTTGACAGGTTGATCGGAAACAAAAATCGCGCCGGGGGCAATTTCGTCATTTTTCGCGACTGTGTCTGAATGGGCTCAAATTTGACTAGTTGATCGGGAACAAAAACCGCGCCGGGTGTAATTTCATCATTTTTCGCGACTATGTCGAAATTGGCTAAAATTTAACTGGGTGAAATATGGGTGTTTGATCGGAAATAAAAATCGCGCCGGCGGCAATATCGTCATTTTTCTCGACTGTGTCGGAATTGGCCGAAATTCGGCAGTTTGATCTGAAATAATCATCGCGCCGGGGGCAATTTCGTCATTTTTCTCGACTGTGTCAGAACGGGCTCAAATTTGACAGGTTGATCGGAAACAAAAATCGCGTCGGGGGCAATTTCGTTATTTTTCGCGATTGTATCAGAATGGGCTAAAATTTGATAGGTTGATCGGAAACAAAATCGCGCAGCCGGCAATTTCGTCATTTTTCGTGACTGCGTCGGAATGGGCTCAAATTTGACTGGTTGATCGGGAACAAAAATCGCGCCGGGTGTAATTCGTCATTTTCCGTGAATGTGTCGGAATTGGCTAAAATTTAACTGGTTGATCGGAAAAAAAAACTGCGCCGGGGACAATTTCGTCAATTTTCTAGACTGTATCGGAATTGGATTAAATTTAGGTGTTTGATCGTAAATAAAAATCGCGCCGGTGGCAATATCGTCATTTTTCTCGACTGTGTCGGAATTGGCTGAAATTTGGCAGTTTGATCGTAAATAAAAATCGCGCCGGCAGCAATTTCATCATTTTTCTCGACTGTGTCGGAATGAGCTCAAATTTGACAGGTTTATCGGGAACAAAAATCGCGCCGGGCGTAATTTCCTCATTTTTCGCGACTGTGTCAGAATTGCCTAAATTTTGACTTGTTGATAGGAAACAAAAATCGCGCCGGGGGCAATTTCGTCATTTTTCCCGACTGTGTCGGAATTGGCTGAAATTTGGCAATTTGATCTGAAATAAAAATCGCGCCGTGGGCAATTTCGTCATTTTTCGCGACAGTGTCGGAATTGGCTAAAATTTGACTGGTTGATCGGAAACAAAAATCGCGTAGGGGGCAATTTCGTCATTTTCCCGACTGTGTCGGAATTGGTTGAAATTTGGCAGTTTGATCTGAAATAAAAATCGCGCCGGGGGCAATTTCGTCATTTTTCTCGACTATGTCGAAATGGGCTCAAATTTGACAGGGTGATCGGAAACAAAAATCGCGCCTGGGGCAATTTCGTCATTTTTCGATACGATGTCTGAATGGGCAAAAATTTGACAGGTTGATTGGAAACAAAAATAGCGCCGGGGGCAATTTCGTCATTTTTCGCGACTGTGTCTGAATGGGCTCAAATTTGACAGGTTGATCGGGAACAAAAACCGCGTCGGGTGTAATTTCATCATTTTTCGCGACTATGTCGGAATTGGCTAAAATTTGATAGGTTGATCGGAAACAAAAATCGCGCCGTGGGCAATTTCGTTATTTTTCGCGACAGTATCAGAATGGGCTAAAATTTGAAAGGTTGATCGGGAACAAAAATCGCGCAGCTGCCAATTTCGTCATTTTTCGCGACTGTGTCGGAATGGGCTCAAAATTTGACTGGTTGATCGGGAACAAATATCGCGCCGGGTGTAATTTCGTCATTACTCGCGACTGTGTCGGAATTGGCTAAAATTTGACTGGTTGATCGGAAACAAAAATCGCGCCGTGGGCAATTTCGTCATTTTTCGCGACAGTGTCGGAATTGGCTAAAATTTGACTGGTTGATCGGAAACAAAAATCGCGCCGTGGGCAATTTCGTTATTTTTCGCGACAGTATCAGAATGGGCTAAAATTTGAAAGGTTGATCGGGAACAAAAATCGCGCAGCTGCCAATTTCGCCATTTTCCGCAACTTTGTCGGAATGGGCTCAAATTTGACTGGTTGATCGGGAACAAATATCGCGCCGGGTGTAATTTCGTCATTTTATGCGACTGTGTCGGAATTGGATAAAATTTGACTGGTTGATCGGAAATAAAAATCGCGCCGAGGGCAATTTCGTCATTTTTCTCGACTGTGTCGGAATTGGCTGAAATTTGGCAATTTGATTTGAAATAAAAATCGCGCCGGGGGCAATTTCGTCTTTTTTCGCGACTGTGTCGGAATGGTCTAAAATTTGGCCGGTTGATCGGAAACAAAAACCGCGCCGGGGGCAATTTCGTCTTTTTTCGCGACTGTGTCGGAATGGTCTAAAATTTGGCCGGTTGATCGGAAACAAAAACCGCGCCGGGGGCAATTTCGTCTTTTTTCGCGACTGTGTCGGAATGGTCTAAAATTTGGCCGGTTGATCGGAAACAAAAACCGCGCCGGGGGCAATTTCGTCTTTTTTCGCGACTGTGTCGGAATGGTCTAAAATTTGGCCGGTTGATCGGAAACAAAAACCGCGCCGGGGGCAATTTCGTCTTTTTTCGCGACTGTGTCGGAATGGTCTAAAATTTGGCCGGTTGATCGGAAACAAAAACCGCGCCGGGTGTAATTTCATCATTTTTCGCGACTATGTCGGAATTGGCTAAAATTTAACTGGTTGATCGGGAAACAAAAATCGCGCTGGGGCAATTTCGTCATTTTTCGCGACAGTGTCGGAATTGGCTAAAATTTGACTGGTTGATCGGAAACAAAAATCGCGCAGCTGGCAATTTCGTCATGTTTTGCGACTGTGTCGGAATGGGCTCAAATTTGACTGGCTGATCGGTAACAAAAACCTTGCCGGGTGTAATTTCATCATTTTCCGCGACTGTGTCGAAATTGGCTAAAATTTGACTGGGTGATCGGAAAAAAAATCGCGCCTGGGACAATTTCGTCAATTTTCTCGACTGTGTCGGAATTGGCTGAAATTTGGGTGTTTGATCGGAAATAAAAATCGCGTTGGAGGCAATATCGTCATTTTTCTCGACTGTGTCCAAATCGGCTGAAATTTGGCAGTTTGATCGTAAATAAAAATCCCGCCGGCGGCAATTTCGTCATTTTTATCGGGAACAAAAACCGCGTCGGGTGTAATTTCGTCATTTTTTCGCGACTATGTCGGAATTGGCTAAAATTTGACTTGTTGATAGGAAACAAAAATCGCGCCATGAGCAATTTCGTCATTTTTCTCGACTGTGTCAGAATTGGCTCAAATTTGACAGGTTGATCGGAAACAAAAATCGTGCCGGGGGTAATATCGTTATTTTTCGCGACTATATCAGAATGGGCTAAAATTTGAAAGGTTGATCGTAAACAAAAATCGCGCAGCCGGCAATTTCGTCATTTTTCACGACCGTGTCGGAATGGGCTCAAATTTGACCGGTTGATCGGGAAAAAAACCGCGTCGGGTGTGATTTCGTCATTTTTCGCGACTGTGTCGAAATTGGCTAAAATTTAACTGGTTGATCGGAAACAAAAACCGCGCCTGGGGCAATTTCGTCATTTTTCTCGACTGTGTCGGAATTGGCTGAAATTTGGCAGTTTGATCTGAAATAAAAACCGCGCCGGGGGCAATTTCGTCATTTTTCTCGATTGTGTCGGAATGGGCTCAAATACGACAGGGTGATCGGAAACAAAAATCGCGCCTGGTGCAATTTCGTCATTTTTCGCGACTGTGTCGGAATGGGCTCAAATTTGACAGGTTGATCGGGAACAAAAATCGTGCCGGGTGTAATTTCGTCATTTTTCGCGACTGTGTCGGAATTGGCTTAAATTTAACTTGTTGATTGGAAAAAAAACCGCGCCGGGGACAATTTCATCAATCTTCTCGACTGTGTCGGAATTGGCTGAAATTTGGGTGTTTGATCGGAAATAAAAATCGCGTCGGCGGCAATGTCGTCATTTTTCCTCGACTGTGTCGGAATTGGCAGAAATTTGGCAGTTTGATCGTAAATAAAAATCACGTCGACGGCAATTTCATCATTTTTCTCGACTGTGTCGGAATGAGCTCAAATTTGACAGGTTTATTGGCAACAAAAATCGCGCCGGGTGTAATTTCGTCATTTTCGCGACTGTGTCAGAATTGGCTAAAATTTGACTTGTTGATAGGAAACAAAAATAGCGCCGGGGGCAATTTCGTTATTTTTCACGACTGTATCAGAATGGGCTAAAATTTGACACGTTGATCGGAAACAAAAATCGCGCAGCTGAATGGGCTAAAATTTGACAGGTTGATCGGAAACAAAAATCGCGCAGCTGGCAATTTCGTCATTTTTTGCGACTGTGTCGGAATGGGCTCAAATTTGACTGGCTGATCGGTAACAAAAACCGCGCCGGGTGTAATTTCATCATTTTCCGCGACTGTGTCGAAATTGGCTAAAATTTGACTGGGTGATCGGAAAAAAAAATCGCGCCGGGGACAATTTCGTCAATTTTCTCGACTGTGTCGGAATTGGCTGAAATTTGGGTGTTTGATCGGAA
>NW_019268364.1:0-4868 GCF_002742605.1 Olea europaea var. sylvestris
GTCAATTGGATGGAAAAATTGTTTGAAATTTAAACTGTCCAATAGGGTAACATCATGTGGCAAAGTGTAAACTGAAGTGTACTGTACTCCATAGTGTACATGTCGCGAGGTTCCTACCGATTACACTTTGCTATTTGTACATTGATTTTTGACACGTTGTTTGAATCTTACATTGTTGTCAAATCTCAATTGGATGGGAAAAGTGTTTGAAATATAAACTGTTCAACAGGGATATGTCACGTGTCAAAGTGTAAACTAGAGTGTACACCATAGTGTACATGAAACAAAGTTCTTATCGACTGAACTTTGCTATTTGTACACTAATTTTTGACAAGTTGTTTGACACTTGCATTGTTGTCAAGTGTCAATTGGATGGGAAAACTGTTTGAAATTTAAACTATCCAACAGGGCAATGTCACATGGCAAAGTGTAAACTAAAGTGTACATTATAGTGCATATGTGGCACGGTCCTAACCGATTGAACTTTGCTATTTGTACACAAATTTTTGACACGTTAATTGACACTTGTATTGTTGTGAAGTGCCAATTGGATGGGAAAATTGTATGAAATTTAAACTGTCAAATAGGGTAATGTCACGTGGCAAAGTGTAAACTAAGGTGTACACCATAGTGTACATGTAGCAGGGCCTTTACCGATTGAACTTTGTTATTTGTACTCTGATTTTTGACACGTTGTTTGATACTTGCATTGTTGTGAAGTGTCATTTGGATGGGAAAACTGTTTGAAATTTAAACTGTCCAACAGGGTAGTGTTACGTGACAAATGTAAACAAAAGTGTACACCATTGTGTATATGTGGCACGGTCCTTAAAGATTGAACTTGCTATTTGTACACTGATTTTTGACACGTAGATTGACACTTGCATTGTTGTCAAGGGTCAATTGGATGGGAAAACTATTTGAAATTTAAACTATTCAATAGGGTAATGTCACGTGGCAGAGTGTAAACTAAAGTGTACACCATAGTGTAAATGTAATAAGATCCTTACCAATTGAACTTTGCTATTCGTACACTGATTTTTGATTCATTTTTTATCACTTGCATTGTTGTCAAGTGTGAATTGGATGGAAAAACTGTTTGAAATATAAACTATCCAATAGGGTATGTTACGTGGGAAGGTGTAAACTAAAGTGTACACTATTGTGTATATGCAGCAAGGTTCATGCCGATTGAACTTTACTATTTGTACACTAATTTTTGACACTTTTTTGACACTTGCATTGTTTTCATGTGTCAATTGGATGGGAAAATTGTTTGAAATTTAAACTGTCCAACAGGGTAATGTCACGTAGCAAGGTGTAAACTAAAGTGTACCCCATAGTGTACATGTAGCGAGGTTCTTTCCGATTGAACTTTACTATATGCACACTAATTTTTTACACGTTGTTCGACACTTGCACCGTTGTCAAGTGTTAATTGGATGGGAAAACTGTTTGAAATTTAAACTGTCCAATAGGGTAACGTCACGCGGTAAAGTGTAAACTAAAGTATACACCATGGTGTACATGTACGAGGGTTCTTACCGATTGAACTTTACTATTTGTACACTGATTTTTGACACCTTGTTTGACACTTGCATTTTTGTCACTTGTCAATTGGAAGGGAAAACTTTTTGAAATTTAAACTATCCAACAGGGTAATGTCATGTGGTAAAGTGTAAACTAAAGAGTACACCATGGTGTACATGTAGCAGGGTGCTTACCGATTAAACTTTGTTATTTGTACACCGATTTTTAACACATTTTTTGACACTTGCATCGTTGTGAAGTATTAATTGGACAGGAAAACTGTTTGAAATTTAAACTATCCAACAGGGTAATGTCACGTGGTAAAATGTAAACTAAAGTGTACACCATGCTGTACATGTAACAGAGTTCTTACCGATTGAATTTGCTATTCGTACACTGATTTTTAACACCTTGTTTGACACTTGCATTGTTGTCAAGTGTCAATTGGATGGGAAAACTATTTGAAATTTAAACTGTCCGACAGGTATATGCCACATGGCAAAGTGTAAACTAAAGTGTACACCATAGTATACATGAAGCAAAGTTCTTATCGATTGAACTTTGTTATTTTTACACTGATTTTTGACACGTAGTTTGACACTAGCATTGTTGTCAAGTGTCAATAGGATGGAAAGATTGTTTGAAATTTAAACTATCCTACAGGGATATGTCATGTGGCAAAGTGTAAACTAAAGTGTAAACCATAGTGTACACGAAGCAAGGTTCTTATCGATTGAACTTTGTTATTTGTACACTGATTTTTGACACGTTGTTTGACACTTGCAGTGTTGTCAAGTATCAATTGGATGGGAAAACATTTTGAAATTTAAACTGTTCGATAGGTATATGTCACGTGGCAAAGTGTAAACTAAAGTGTACCCCATAGTGTACATGTAGCAAAGTTCTTATCGATTGAACTTTGCTATCTGAACACTAATTTTTGACACGTTGTTTCACACTTGCATTGTTGTCAAGTGTCAATTGGATGGGAAAATAGTTTGAAATTTAAGCTGTCTAACAGAGTAATGCCACGTGGCTAAGTGTGAACTAAATTGTACACCATAGTGTACATGTCGCAAGGTTCTTACTAATTGAGATTTACTATTTGTACAATGATTTTTAACACGTTGTTTGACACTTGCATTATTGTCAAGTGTCAATTGGATTGAAAAACTATTTTGAAATTTAAACTGTCTAATAGGGTAATGTCACATGGCAAAGTGTAAACTGAAGTGTACACCATAGTGTACATGTCACGAGGTTCTTACCGATTACACTTTGCTATCTATACAATTATTTTTGACACGTTGTTTGAATCTTGCATTGTTGTCAAATGTCAGTTGGATGGTATAAGTGTTTGAAAATTTAAACTGTCCAACAGGGATATGTCACACGGTAAAGTGTAAACTAGAGTGTACACCATAATGTACATGAAGTAAGATTGTTATCGATTGAACTTTCCTATTTGTACACTTATTTTTGACACGTTGTTTGACACTTGCATTGTTGTCAAGTGTCAATTCGAGGGAAAGCAGTTTGAAATTTAAACTTTCCAAAGGGTAATGTCACGTGGGAAAGTGTAAACTAAAGTGTACACCATCTTGTACATGTAGCACGGTCCTTACCGATTGAACTTCGCTAGTTGTACACTGATGTTTAACACGTTGTTTGACACTTACATTGTTGTCAAGTGTCAATTGGATGGAAAAACTCTTTGAAATTTAAACTATCCAACAGGGTAATGTCACGTGGCGAAGTGTAAACTAAAGTATGTGCACCATAGTTTACATGCAGCAAGGTTCTTATCGATTGAACTTTGATATTTGTACACTGATTTTTGACACGTTGTTCGTCACTTGCATTGTTGTCAAGTGTCAATTGGGTGGGAGAGTTGTTTGAAATTTAAACTGTCCAACAGTGTAATGTTACGTGGCAAAGTGTAAACTAAAGATTACACCATAGTGTACATGTCGAAAGGTTTTTTGACACGATTTTTAACACTTGCATTGTTGTCAAGTGTCTATTGGATGGTAAAACTGCATGAAATTTAAACTGTCCTACAAGTATATGTCACGTGGGAAAGTGTAAACTAAAGTGTACACCATAGTGTACATGAAGCAAAGTTCTTACCGATTAAACTTTGCTATTTGTACACTAATTTTTGACACTTGCATTGTTGTCAAGTGTCAATTGAATGGGAAAATTGTTCAAAATTTAAACTGTCCTAAAGTGATACATCATGTGGCAAAGTGTAAACTGAAGTGTACACCGTAGTGTGCTTGTAGCACGGTCCTCACCGATTGAACTTTGCTGCTTGTACCTTGATTTTTGACACGTTGTTTGATACTTACATTATTGTCAAATGTCAATTAGATTGGAAAACTGTTTGAAATTTAAATTGTCCAACAGGGTAATGTCACGTGGCAAAGTGTAAACTAAAGTGCACACCGTAGTGTACATTCAGCAAAGTTCTTACAGATTTAACTTTGCTACCTGTACACTGATTTTGACATGTTGTTTGACACTTGCATTGTTTTCAAGGGTCAATTGGATGGAAAAACTATTTGAAATTTAAACTATCCAATAGGATAATATCACGTGGCAAACTATAAACTAAAGTGTACACCATAGTGTAAAGGTAACAAGGTCCTTACCGATTGAACTTTGCTACTTGTACACTGATTTTTGACATGTTGTTTGACACTTGCATTGTTGTCAAGTGCCAATTGGAAGGGAAAATTATTTTGAAATTTAAACTTTCCAACAGGGATATATCACGTGGCAAGGTGTAAACTAAAGTGTACACCATAGTGTACATGAAGCAAGATTCTAACCAGTTGAACTTTGCTATTTGTACACTAATTTTTAACACGTTGATTGATACTTGCATTGTCGTTAAGTGTCAATTGGATGAAAAAATTGCTTGAAATTTAAACTATCCAACAAGGTAATGCCACGTGGCAAAGTGTAAACTAAAGTTTGTACAACATAGTGTACATGTAGCAAGGTTCTCACCGATTGAACTTTGCTATTTGTACACTGATTTTTTACAAGTTGTTTAACACTAGCATTGTTATCAAGTGTCAATTGGATGGGAAAACTGTTCGAAATTTAAACTGTCCAATAGGGTAATGTCACGTGGCAAAGTGTAAACTAAAGTGTACACTATAGTGTACATGAAGCAAGGTTCGTACCGATTGAACTTTACTATTTGTACACTAATTTTTGACACGTTGTTTGATACTTGCATTGTTCTCAAGTGTCAATTAGATGGGAAAACTATTTGAAATTTAAACTTTCCAATAGGGTAAAGTCACGTGTAAAAGTGTAAACTAAAG
>NW_019268365.1:0-4868 GCF_002742605.1 Olea europaea var. sylvestris
GGCTCGATTCCAATCGAATTAGACTAGTATTTCTCCAAAAATGAACAAACCTGAAGATATCATGAAATCAAAAACCACTTTTCATTGGCTCGATTCCAATCGAATTAGACTAGCAATTAGCCGAAAACGAAAAAACCTGAAGTTATCATGAAATCAAAAATCACTTTTCATTGGCTCGATTTCAATCGAATTAGACTGGCAATTCGTCGAAAATGATCAAACCCGAAGTTATCCTGAAATCAAAAACAAGTTTTCATTTGGTCAATTCCAATCGAATTAGACTAGCAGTTCACCGAAAATGATCAACCCCGAAGTTTTCATGAAATCAGAAGCCACCTTTCATTAGCTCGATCCCAATCCAGTTAGACTAGCAATTTACGAAAAAGAACAAACCCGAAGTTATCATGTAATCAAAAACCACTTTTCATTGTCTCGATTCCAATCGAATTGGACTAGAATTTCTCCAAAAAGAAACAAACCCGAATTTATCATGAAATCAAAAACTACTTTTCATTGGCTTGATTCCAATTGAATTGGACTAGAAATTTACCGAAAATGATCAAACCCAAAGTTATCATGAAATTGAAAACAACTTTTCAGAGGCTCGATTCCAACCGAATTAGACCTGTAATTTTTCGAAAACGATCAAACCCGAAGTTATCATGAAATCGAAAGCCACTTTTCATTGGCCCGATTCCAATCGAATTAGACTAGCAATTCGCCCAAAATGATCAAACCCGAAGTTAATATGAAATCAAAAACCACTTTTCATTGGCTCGATTCTAATCGAATAAGACTGGCAATTCGTCGAAAATGATCAAACCCGAGGTTATCATGAAATCAAAAACCACTTTTCATTAGGTCAATTCCAATCGAATTAGACTAGCAATTCACCGAAAATGAGCAAACCCAAAGTTTTCATAAAATCAAAAACCACTTTTCCGTGGCTCGATTCCAATCGAATTAGACTAGCAATTCGTCGAAAATGATCAAACCCGAGGTTATCATGAAATCAAAAACCACTTTTCATTGGCTCGATTCCAATCGAATTGGACTAGCATTTCTCCAAAAAGAACAAACCCGAAGCTATTATGAAATCAAAACAACTTTTCATTGGCTCGATTTTAATCGAATTAGACTAGCAATTCACCGAAAATGAGCAAACCCAAAGTTTTCATAAAATCAAAAACCACTTTTCCGTGGCTCGATTCCAATCGAATTAGACTAGCAATTCGCCAAAAAGAACAAACTCGAAGTTAACACGAAAACAAAAACCACTTTTCATTGGCTCGATTCTAATCGAATTGGACTAGCAATTTGCCAAAAATGATCAAATCCGAAGTTATCATGAAATGGAAAACCACTTTTCATTGGCTCTATTCAAACCGAATTAGACTAGCAATTTTTTGAAAACGATCAAGCCTGAAGTTATCTTGAAATCGAAAGCCACATTTTACTCGCTCGATTCCAATCGAATTAGACTAGCAATTCGCTGAAACTGATCAAACCCGAAGTTATCATGAAATCAAAAACCACTTTTCATTGGCTCGATTCCAATTGAATTAGACTGGCAATTTGCCGAAAATGAACAAACCCGAAGTTATCATGAAATCAAAAACCACTTTTCATTGGTTCGATTCCAATCGAATTAGACTGGCAATTCGTCGAAAATGATCAAACTCGAAGTTATCCAGAAATCAAAAACCAGTTTTCATTTGGTCAATTCCAATCGAATTAGACTAGCAATTCATCGAAAACTATCAACCCCGAAGTTTTCATGAAATCAAAAACAACTTTTCATTGGCTCGATCCCAATCGAGTTAGACTAGCAATTCACGAAAAAGAACAAACCCGAAGTTATCATGTAATCAAAAACCACTTTTCATTGGCTCGATTCCAATCGAATTAGACTAGCATTTCTCCAAAAAGGAACAAACCCGAATTTTTCATGAAATCAAAAACGAATTTTCATTGGCTCGATTCCAATCGAATTGGACTAGCAATTTGCCGAAAATGATCAAACCCGAAGTTATCCGAAAATTGAAAACCACTTTTCAGTGGCTCGATTCCAACCGAATTAGACCAGTAATTTTTCGAAAACGATCAAACCCGAAGTTATCATGAAATCGAAAGCCACTTTTCATTGGCTCGATTCCAATCGAATTAGACTAGTAATTCGCCGAAAATGATCATACCCGAAGTTATCAAGAAATCAAAAACCACTTTTCATTGGCTCGATTCCAGTCGAATTAGACTACCAATTAGCCGAAAACGAACAAACCTGAAGTTATCTTGAAATAAAAAATCACTTTTCATTGGCTCGATTCCAAACGAATTAGACTGGCAATTCGTCGAAAATGATCAAACCGGAGGTTATCATGAAATCAAAAACCACTTTTCATTAGGTCAATTCAAATCGAATTAGACTAGCAATTCACCTAAAACGATCAACCCCGAAGTTTTCATGAAATCATAAACCACTTTTCATTGGCTCGATTGCAATCGAGTTAGCGTAGCAATTCACTAAAAAGAACAAACCCGAAGTTATCATGTAATCAAAAACCACTTTTCATTGGCTCGATTCCAATCGAATTGGACTAGCATTTCTACAAAAAGAACAAACCCAAAGTTATCATGAAATCAAAACAACTTTTCATTGTCTCGATTCTAATCGAATTAGACTAGAAATTCACCAAAAATGAGCAAACCCGAAGTTTTCATGAAATCAAAAACAACTTTTCCGTGGCTCGATTCCAATCGAATTAGACTAGCAATTCACCAAAAAGAACAAACTCGAAGTTAACACGAAATCAAAAACCCCTTTTCATTGGCTCGATTCCAATCGAATTGGACTAGCAATTTGTCGAAAATGATCAAATCCGAAGTTATCATGAAATCAAAAACCACTTTTCATTGGCTCGATTCTAATCGAATTGGACTAGCAATTTGCCGAAAATGATCAAATCCGAAGTTATCATGAAATAGAAAGCCACTTTTCATTGGCTCTATTCAAACCGAATTAGACTAGCAATTTTTCGAAAACGATCAAGCCTGAAGTTATCTTGAAATCAAAAGCCACATTTTACTCGCTCTATTCCAATCGAATTAGACTAGCAATTCGCTGAAACTAATCAAACCCGAAGTTATCATGAAATCAAAAACCACTTTTCATTGGCTCAATTCCAATCGAATTAGACTGGCAATCCGCCGAAAATGAACAAACCCGAAGTTATCATGAAATCAAAAACCACTTTTCATTGGCTCGATTCCAATCGAATTAGACTGCCAATTCGTCGAAAATGATCAAACCTGAAGTTATCCTGAAATCAAAAACCAGTTTTCATTTGGTCAATTCCAATCGAATTAGACTAGCAATTCACCGAAAACGATCAACCCCGAAGTTTTCATGAAATCAAAAACAACTTTTCATTGGCTCGATCCCAATCGAGTTAGACTAGCAATTCACGAAAACAAACAAACCCGAAGTTATCATTTAATCAAAACCCACTTTTCATTAGCTCGATTAAAATCGAATTTGACTAGCATTTCTCCAAAAAGCAACAAACCCTAATTTATCATGAAATCAAAGACGAATTTTCATTAGCTCGATTCCAATCGAATTGGACTAGCAATTTGCCGAAAATGATCAAACCCGAAGTTATCATGAAATTGAAAACCACTTTTCAGTGGCTCGATTCCAACCGAATTAGACCAGTAATTTTTCGAAAACGATCAAACCCGAAGTTACCATGAAATCGAAAGCCACTTTTCATTGGCTCGATTCCAATCGAATTAGACTAGTAATTCGCCGAAAATGATTATACCCGATGTTATCAAGAAATCAAAAACCACTTTTCATTGGCTCGATTCCAGTCGAATTAGACTACCAATTAGCCGAAAACGAACAAACCTGAAGTTATCTTGAAATAAAAAACCACTTTTCATTGACTCGATTCCAATCGAATTAGATTAGCAATTCACCGTAAACAATCAATCCCGCAGTTATCATGAAATTAAAAACCACTTTTCATTGGCTCGATTCCAATCGAATTAGACTAGTATTTCTCCGAAAATGAACAAACATGCAGTTATCATGAAATCAAAAGCCACTTTTCATTTGCCCGATTCCAATCGAATTAGACTAGCAATTAGCCAAAAACGAACAAACCTAAAGTTATCATGAAATCAAAAATCACTTTCCATTGGCTCGATTCCAAACGAATTAGACTGCCAATTCGTCGAAATTGATGAAACCCGAAGTTATCATGAAATCAAAAACAACTTTTCATTAGGTCAATTCCAATCGAATTAGACTAGCAATTCACCGAAAACGATCAACCCCAAAGTTTTCATGAAATCAAAAACCACTTTTCATTGGCTCGATTGCAATAGAGTTAGACTAGCAATTCACGAAAAAGAACAAACTCGAAGTTATCATGTAATCAAAAACCACTTTTCATTGGCTCAATTCCAATCAAATTGGAATAGCATTTCTCCAAAAAGAACAAACCCGAAGTTATCATGAAATCAAGAACTACATTTCATTGGCTCGATTCCAATCGAATTGGACTAGCAATTTGCCGAAAATGATCAAACCCGAAGTTATCATGAAATTGAAAACAACTTTTCAGAGGCTCGATTCTAACCGAATTAGACCAGTAATTTTTCGAAAACGATCAAACCTGAGGTTATCATGAAACCGAAAGCCATTTTTCATTGGCCCGATTTCATTCGAATTAGACTAGCAATTCGCCGAAAATGATCAAACCCGAAGTTAATATGAAATCAAAAACAACTTTTCATCGGCTCGATTCCAATCCAATTAGACTAGCAATTTGTCAAAGACGAACAAACCCGATGTTATCATG
>NW_019268366.1:0-4867 GCF_002742605.1 Olea europaea var. sylvestris
TAGTTCATTAGCATGTTTCTAATCAAATTTGTTCCAAATTTAAATCTGATTTTGTGGTTTTTAATGAAATTTAACTAAAATTTCGCTTAGGTTTAGTACATCGACGCATTTTCAATCAAATTTAACTAAAATTTCATCTGCATTTCGTTTATCGATGGGATTCAAATCAAATTTGACTAAAATTTCATCTGAATTTTGTTCATTTGCACGTTTTCAATAAAATTTGACAAAAATTTCATCTACGTTTTGTTCATCGACGGGATTCTAATCAAATTTGACAAAAATTTCTTATGGGTTTAGTTCATTGGAACATTGGCATGTTTCCAATCAAATTTGACCCAAATTTAAATTTGATTTCGTTCACTAGCGGGTCTCCAGTCAACTTTGACTAAAATTCTGCTTAGGCTTAGTTCATTAGCATGTTTCTAATCAAATTTGACTAAATCTTGAGTTGAGTTTTATCATCGGAATATTTCCAATAGAGTTTTACTAAAATTTCACATCGATTATCTCTTTAGCACGTTTTCAAGTAAATTTGACATTTCGTCTGGATTTTCTTCATTGGCGCACTTCAAATCAATATGAATACAATTTAATCTGAGTTTTGTTAAGTGGCGCGTTTCTAATCAAATTTGAGTAAAATTTCATCTGAATTTTGTTTATTATTACGCTTCCAATTAAATTCGACTAAAATTTCACATGGGTTTAGTTCATTGGCGCATTTTCAATCAAATTTGACTGAAATTTCACCTGAATTTTGTTCATTGGCATGTTTCTAAACAAATTTGACTAAAATTTCACTTGAGTTTGGTTCATTGAAGCATTTCCAATCAAATTTGACAAAAATATCATCTTGATTTTGTTCATCATCGTGTTTCCATTCAAATTTGACTAAATTTCATTTGAGTTTGGTTCATTAAAGTGTTTCCAATCAAATTTGACTAAAATTTCTCTATGGTCTAGTTCGTTAGCACATTTCCAATCAAATTTGACTAAAATTTCACTTGGGTATTGTTCATTGGCGTGTTTCTAATCAAATTTGACTAAAATTTTACCTGAGTTTGGTTCATTGGCACATTTCCAATCAAATTTGACAAAAATTTCATCTGCATTTTGTTCATTGTCGGATTTCCAATCAAATTTGACCAAAATTTCTCATGGGTTTAGTTCATCAACGCATTTCCATTCAAATTTGACTCAAATTTAAATTTGATTTTGTTCAATAGCGGGTTTCCCGTCAAATTTGACTAAAATTTCACTTTTGTTTATTTCATTGAAGCATTTTCATTCAAATTTGACCAAATTTCATCTACATTTTGTTAATCGGTGGGTTTCCAATTAAATTTGACAAAAATTTCACTTGGTTTTAGTTCATTGGCATGTTTGTAATCAAACTTGACTAAATTTTTAGTTGAGTTTTATCATTAGCGCATTTTCAATCAAATTTGACTAAAATTTCGTCTCGATTTTGTTCATTGGTGCGTTTAAAATCAAATACGGCTACAATTTCATCTAAGTTTTGTTAAATGGCGCGTTTTCAATCAAATTTGAGTAAATTTTCATCTGGATTTTGTTCACTGGTGCACTTCCAATCAAATTCGACTAAAATTTCATATATGTTTTGTTCATTAGCATGTTTCCAATCAAATTTGACTAAAATTTCACCTGAATTTTATTTAGTGGAGTGTTTCTAATCAAATTTGACTGAAATTCACTTGAGTTTGGTTCATTAGCTCGTTTCCAATCAAATTTGATAAAAGTTTCATCTGCATTTTGTTCATTGACGGGTTTCCAATCAAATTTAACTAAAATTTCTCATAGGTTTAGTTCATTGGCACGTTTCCAATCAAATTTGACTCAAATTTAAATTTGATTTTGTTCATTAGGGGTTTCCAGTCAAATTTGACCAAAATTCCGCTTAGACTTAGTTCATTAGGCATTTTCAATCAAATTCGACTAAAATTTTAGATGAGTTTCGTTCATCGATGGGTTTCAAATGAAATTTGACTAAAATTTCACTTGGATTTGTTTTATTGGCATGTTTCAAATCAAATTTGAATAAAATTTTCCCTAAGTTTGGTTTATTAGTACGTCTCCAAAAAAATTTGACAAAAAAAAATTTATGTGTTTTATTCATCTACGGGTTTCCAATCAAATTTGAATAAATTTCACATCTGTTCAGTTTATTGGCACGTTTCCAATCAAATTTGACTAAAACTTCACCTGAGTTTTGTTCATTAGCGTGTTTCTAATCAAATTTGACTAAAATTTCGTTTTCATTCATTAGCACGCTTCAAATCAAATATGACTACAATTTCATCTGAGTTTTGTAAAGTGGCATGTTTTCTATCAAATTTGAGTAAAATTTTATATGAATTTTGTTCATTGGTGGGCTTCCAAACAAATTCGACTAAAAGTTCACATGAATTTCGTTCATTGGCACGTTTCCAATCAAACTTGACTAAAATTTCACCCGAGTTTTGTTCATTGGCGTGTTTCTAATCAAATTTGACTAAAATTTCACTTGAGCTTGGTACATTGGCGTGTTTCCTATCAAATTCGATAAAAATTTCATATGCATTTTGTTCATCGATGGGTTTCCAATAAATTTGACTAAAATTTTCATAGGTCTAATTCATTGGCACGTTCTATTCAAATTTGACTCAAATTTAAATTTGATTTTGTGTTTTAGCGGGTTGACAGTCAAATTTGACTAAAATTCCGCTTAAGTTTAGTTCATTGACGCGTTTCATTAAAATTTGACTAAAATTTCATCTGCATTTCATTAATCGGTGGCTTTCTAATCAAGTTTGACTAAAATTTCATCAAAATTTAGTTCATTGGCGTGTTTGCAATCAAATTTGGCTAAATTTTCAGTTGAGTTTTATCATTGGCGTGTTTCCAATAGAATTTTGCTAAAATTTCACATGAGTCTAGTTCTTTGGCGAGTTTCCAATTAGATATGACTTTCGTTTGGAGTTTGATCATTGGCGCACTTCAAATCAGCACTTCAAATCAAATAAGATTGCAATTTCGACTGAGTTTTTTTAAATGGCACGTTTTCAATCAAATTTGAGTAAAATTTCATTTGGATTTTGTTCATTGGTGCGCTTCCAATCAAAATTGACTAAAATTTCATATAGGTTTAGTACATTGGAGAGTTTCCAATTAAATTTGACTGAAATTTCCCTTGGATTTTATTCATTAGCGTGTTTCAGATCAAATTTGACTAAAATTTCACATGGGTTTAGTTCTTTGGCACGTTTTCAATCAAATTTGTGTAAAATTTCTTCTTGATTTTGTTCATTGGTGCGCTTCCAACCAAATTTGACTAAAATTTCACATAGGTTTAGTTTATTGGCACCTTTCCAATCAAATTTGACTGAAATTTCACCAGAATTTTGTTCATTAGCGTGTTTCTAATCAAATTTAACTAAAATTTCAGCTCAGTTTTGTTCATTGGTGCATTTCCAATCAAATTTGATCAAAATTTCATCTGCATTTTGTTCATCGACGAGTGTCCAACCAAATTTGACTAAAATTTCTCAAGAGTTTAGTTCATTGGTGCTCTAATAGAATTTTACTAAAATTTCACATGGGTTTAGTTCTTGGGCGCATTTCCAATCAAATTTGAAAGAAATTTCGTTTGGATTTTGTTCATTGGCACATTTCCAATCAAATTTGACAAAAATTTCATCTACATTATGTTCATCGACGGGCTTCCAATCAAACTTGACTAAAATTTCTCACGGGTTTAGTTTATTGGCACGTTTCCAATCAAATTTGACTCAAATTTAAATTTGATTTTTTTTCATTAGCAAGTTTTCAGTCAAATTTGACTAAACTTCTACATAGGTTTAGTTCATTGGCGAGTTTTCAATGAAATTTAACTAAAATTTCATTTGTGTTTCGTTTATTGGTGGGTTTGCAAACAAATTTGACTAAAATTTTACATGAGTTTTGTTTATTGGCGTGTTTCTAATCAATTTTGATTAAATTTTCACTTGATTTTGGTTCATTGGCGCGTTTCCAATCAAATTTGACAAAAAATTCATCTGCGATATGTTCATTAGTGGGTTTCCAATCAAATTTGACTAAGATTTTTCATGGGTTTAGTTCATTAGCACATTTCCAATCAAATTTGACTCAAATTTAAATTTGATTTTATTCATTATCGGGTTTCCAGTCAAATTTAACTAAAATTCCTCTTAAGTTTAGTTCATTAGCCTATTTCTAATCAAATTTGACTAAATTTTGAATTGAGTTATATAATTGGCGCATTTCCAATAGAATTTTACAAAAATTTCACATGGGTTTAGCTCTTTGTTGCGTTTTCAATCAAATTTGATTAAAATTTCATCTCAATTTTGTTCATTGGATCGCTACAAATCAAATTTGACTACAATTTCATCCGAGTTCTGTTAAATGGGGCGTTTTCAATCAAATTTGAATAAAATTTTATCTTGATTTTTTTCTTTGGTGCGCTTCCAATCAAATTTGACTAAAATTTCACATGGGTTTGGTTCATTGGCGAATTTCCAAGCAAATTTGACTAAAATTTCACCTGAATTTTATTCATTGCCATGTTTCTAATCAAATTTGACTAAAATTTCACCAGAATTTGGTTCATTGGTGCATTTCCAATCAAATGACACAAATTTCATCTATGTGTTGTTCATCATCAGGTTTCCAATCTAATATATTACTAAAATTTCTCATGGAGTTCATTGACGCGTTTCCATTCAAATTTAACTCAGATTTAAACTTTATTTTGTTCATTAGTGGGTTTCCAGTCAAATTTGGCTAATATTCGGCTTAGGTTTTGTTCGTTTGCGCATTTTCATTCAAATTTGACAAAAATTTCATC
>NW_019268367.1:0-4867 GCF_002742605.1 Olea europaea var. sylvestris
CTAGGGAACCCAACTAGAAATTGCAGCTAGAGATGCAAGATTAGCTCACATCCAAGCTCAAATTGGCCAGAATCTTGTACAAGAAAATTTGAAAACATCTAACATTTTTCTAAATGCAGAAGGATTGTGTTTTTTTATGTCTAATTGGCGATGGTCAGTATGATAGAATTGTTATATTGTCAATCAGTGATTTGTAATACTCTAGAAGTCCCAAGCTTTTGATGACACCTTCCGTCGAAAATCGCCCTAGCGGACCGAAAACATGAGATAGGCCTAAACAAGTGGGTGAAACCACGTGTAGCATATCCAAGAGTTGAACGGAGGCAATTTTGCAAGTGTCTAGAAATAGTTAAATTTCCAAATGGTTATGCTGCAAACATTTCAATAAACCTGAACGAAGATGAAGGGGAAATTATTGTACTAAAATTGCATGATTGTCATGTATGATTACAGCATTTGTTGTCAATCTAAATTCAATATTTACTAAAAAAAAAAAAAAAGTTTAAGTGTTAATTAAGTGAATTCTCAATCTGTTTTTCAACAAATATGCTAAAGGACATTGCTTGCTAGAGATAAGGAAAATTGCAGGAATCTATTATTTTTGTACTTTGCAAATTCGAACGTATATTTCCACATTTTGACATTATGGTTCACCTATCTATACAGAATTATGAGGCAATTCTTGCTATGTAATTCATACCAGATGGATGTATCCTTTCAAATGCAGTTTAGGAACTTTCAAACAATATGTAAGAAATAAAGCTTATCCAAAGGGTTCGATTGCAAAGGCATATGTTGTATGGAGACAAAATTTAATCAGCCAAAAAGAAATTATATTGTGGATAGAAATGAAATTAAAGAATTATTGACTTTCCAGAACAATAATAGACCACTGGAAAAAAATATGAAGTGATATAGTTATGAGATAGGATTGAAAGATAGATATGATGTTGTATTGAATAATTGTCCAGAAATTCAACCGTATATCAAGTATACTAAATACCTAGATATTATCATTTTAATTGTTTAATTCTTACTATTATTATATTTTCTTATTTATGGAGTGAAAATATGGTCTTCTGAAGAGAACAAGGTGTCAGAACTTACAAAAGGTCCAAGAAATCACATTTCCTAAGTGGTATGAGGATCATGTAAGTTGATTCACCCTAATTAATAATATAATTATATTATTGATTGTATGAAAAAATGTTACAAATGATAAAACTATGCCATGTCGATCTCCTTAAACAACTGATGATTTTATGCTTTAGCATATCTTCTAAACAATCTTCAAATCCCACTTAAATAGGTATTGTTCGTTCAACAAGTTTTATTACTATTCATGATTCTAAATCAAGCATTCCGATATTATAATTCTCTTTAGTATTGACATGAGGTAAATGCCATTTTTTAAATAATCTTATAATTCAGAGGATTCAACCTCGATGCGTTCTTGAAGAACGTAAGTCACAAGGATTTACTTCAAGACCAAATGGTTACCCTAGGCCAAACAAGTCCTCAGGAGTTCTCGAGAGAGAGTAATAAAGTAATTTTAGAAAAATGAATAACTTGTACTTGGCTCTAATACCAAAGTTGGCCCCAGGAGCATACACAAATAAAAAAAAAAGCAAAGAATTGACAAATAAGATTAGTAAGGACTTCCTTAATTTTATTGAAACTTCAAACTCAAACCAGGGATTATCCAGTTATTATAGGTGCATAAAAAGAAAATACAAAGTTCAGACTAGTTTTGTTCGATACCTCACAAAATGGAATTACATAGAGATTTATATATATATAATAGATGTGATTCAAGTCTTCAAAATCTTTAATCTTAGGACTTGAAATATTTGACATCTGGGTCACATCCTCTATTGATTTAATCAATAATTTTCATACAACATTCCTTTTCATACATTAGTCTTCTGCAAAGTCATCTCCTTTATTTTGGATTGATTGACACTCCTTTCATCCTTCCCTTAACATTTCGAGATATTGAATCTTGGTATTTGCCATACTGAGATTTTCTTCCAACCTTCATTTAGCATACACTATCATTAGTTTCCGAACAAGATTCTGATGTCTTCTTACCCTTTCCCTTCGAATAGGAAGAAATTGTTTTCATAGACTTGTCATCAGCTCCAGCAAGGATTTCAATCATGGCTTTAAGTATTTTTTTTTAATTTATTTATCTAACTCTTCTGAACAAACAATGGGATGTTCTTTGTTTAATGCAATTTTAATTGCTACAAGTTGACCTTCGACAAAATTTTCTTTTCTTCAACAATAGGATTCTTTTCTGAGTTCTTTATGAAGATTTTTCCAAATAACACAAAATTCTTTTATCTTTCAATAATATCATTTGGTTTGATACTATACCACCATCTATAATGGTGAGATGAGCCTAGCTAAGAAACTTCTTCCTTCCATATGGAAAACAAAATTCTGCACAGAAATGCAGTAGAGCCATTTCATTGAAACTAATAGATTTTTTTATTTTATTTTATTTCTAAGTACTGGATAAACCAATTTAAAATGTTCAAAAAGGTTTTTAAATATTTCTGGAAACATTTTCTCAGTTGGCACACAAATCATTGAACCAAAATTAAACTAATTTGGAAATTCATTAATTTCCACTCATCTGAATTTAAAGAACCATATATGTTTCTTGGTTTTGTTCTGGTAGAGAGGAAAGCTTTATTCAATGGTTCAACATAATTCCAATAATTATATTGTTGCAAATAAGTGACATCTCTCCACTTATGATTTTTTTCTTGTTCCTGTCTCTTGACAGTAAGAACTATGGTCAAATGAGGTATTTGCAAATAATTGTAAATACCTTTCAGGATAAAGGCTTTGCTGAAGCTTATTTCATGAGTATATTTGTTTTTGTCAATACTGGTCACTTCCACTGACCCTATATCTATGAGGCAATACATGAATCCTTTTGTTTAGACATACAAAACATAATCTGGAAAAAGAGCTAAAAATTACATGAATCCTAAACTTGAAATCTCCCTTTGAAAGTAGTATAACCACTTCCAAATCTTCTTTCTCATATGTTTTCTCATGATGAGATTTACCTGAAATTAAGGTATTTTTTTTTAACTTTGAACCTGTTTTAAGGATTTAGACTCTACCTTGAAGGAAGAATAATGTGAACCAATGGAGGTTGCCCGATTTGAGGCTCTTCTTCCCCATCCTCTATAGGAACTTCCTCTAGATCTTTCTCCTCTTCCTCTATCTGATGGCTGTTTGAATATTTCCCTGCAAAAATCAGGGGGAGAAATTGATTCACATTTTATATATTCGATTTGAAAATCAAATATAGATTAAACATCTTGCCATCTTGCAAATATTTATTTTGAAACAATATTTTTTATGTCCTTTTGTAAGATTTTCCTAAGCTGATCTACAATTGATTCTTAATAAAAAGTTATTTATTTAAAAGATCTTATTGAAACTTTGAAATACGCTACAATGGAAAGTGTCTGTTTTTTAATTATTGAATAGTTTTGTTGATCAGGATTCGAAAGTCCTAATGTATATTGTATAACTTCTTTAGAAGAGTTAGAATTCCTTTGTTTGTGGATACATCTGCATCCAATATCTAAAGCATTATCTTTAACTATTTTTAAATAGTTGGAGTTTGATAAAGATATAAGCAAGGAATTTGCTTTCATTTAAGCCTTATTCTCTTTACAGCTTTAGTGTGGGTATTATTCCAAGCTTTTGGCTGTTTTTTAAGCCTATCATATAGGGGTTTGCTATAATAATCAAGGTTTTTGTAAACGTCTGGAATATGATTGACACTACCTAGAAATCTTTGTAATTGCTTCTTTTCCAATATTTTATCTGGAAATTTGGAAGCAAACACAATATATTGATCAGCAACTTTAATTGAACCTTCCTTGATTTCATGACCCAAAAAATTAACTTCTAATTGGAATAATTTCATTTTCGTTGCTAAAACGACCAACTAATTTTTCTTAACAACATAAAAAAAGGTGTTAAGATGCATGAAAGGCTGATCAATATTGTTAAGGAAAATCAATATACATCAATATAATTCATAAGAAATGTAGAGAATTGAGTAAAAATATCATTCATTATTTTTAGAACATCGGAAGGGGTACTTTTAAACTCAAATGGTAAAATATTCCATTCATATAGACCAAATGGAACGGTAAAAGCAATTTTATACTTATCAATCTGAATTTGCCAATATCCAGAGTTTAAATCAAACTTTGAAAATATAAGGTCTTCATTAAGAAGGGATAGCACATCCATTTTGCTAGGGATTATATACCTTGTAATTAATGACCAAACTTCGCGCTCTTTCTTTTTTGCTACATTATTAACACAAAAAGCGGTGCAACTCCAAGGACTACGGTAAGGTAGAATTAATCCCTTTTCTAATAGAGATGTTATCTCTTTTTTTACAATATTCTAATACTCTATTTCGTGCTTTAGTTGGAAATTTTTTTTCATCAAAATCTTTTTCATATGGTAATGACACCGCGTGCTTTTTCTTTTCACAAAAGGCATTAGGAATTTCACTACAAGCTTATGAAATGAATTTTTCTCAAAACATTTTATTTTGTTTAAAACTTCTAGTTTAACTAGATTTTCTTTTACTTTAGAAATCTTTACTTCTTCTTTAAGAAAATTTATTTGATTTTTCTTTTGCTCTAAAATATTTATCTCCCTAATTACTGGTTTAGAGATAAAATTAAACAGGATATTACTACCATTTACCTTCTTCGGCAATGATATTGGTTTTATCTTTTAAGATTGGTGTTCCAAGGATTAAATCTCGAGAGAGGCTTCTAACCATAATAAAGGATGTTTTAAACATAACCCATCA
>NW_019268368.1:0-4866 GCF_002742605.1 Olea europaea var. sylvestris
ATCAAATTTTAGCCCATTTCGAACCCGTCGCGAAAAATGACGAAATTGCCCCCGGCGCGATTTTTGTTTCCGATCAGGCTGTCGTATTTTAGCCCATTTTGACGCCGTCGCGAAAAATGACGAAATTTCCCCTGGCGCGATTTTTGTTTCCGATCAGCCTGTCAAATTTTTGCTCATTTCGACGCCAGCGCGAAAAATGACGAAATTGCCCCCGGTGCGATTTTTGTTTCCGATTGGCCGGTCAAATTTTAGCCCATTCCGACACCATCGCGGAAAATGACGAAATTGCACCCGGCGAGATTTTTGTTTCCGATCAACTTGTCAAATTTTAGCCCATTTCGACACCGTCCCGAAAAATTACGAAATTGACCCTGGCGCGATTTTTGTTTTCAGTCAACCTGTCAAATTTTTACCCATTTCGACACCGTCGCGAAAAATGACGAAATTGCCCCCGGCGCGATTTTTGATTCTTATCAGCCTGTCAAATTTTAGCCCATTCCGACACCGTCGCGAAAAATGACGAAATTGCCACCGGCGCGATTTTGGTTTCCGATCAGCCTGTCAAATTTTAGCCCATTTCGACACCGTCGCGAAAAATGACGAAATTGCCCACGGCGCTATTTTCGTTTCCGATCAACCTATCAAATTTTAGCCCATTCCGACACCGTCGCGGAAAATGACGAAATTGCGCCCGGCGAGATTTTTGTTTCCGATCAACTTGTCAAATTTTAGCCCATTTCGACACCGTCGCGAAAAATTACGAAATTGTCCCCGACGCGATTTTCGTTTCCGATCAACCTATCAAATTTTAGCCCATTTCGAACCCGTCGCGAAAAATGACGAAATTGCCCTCGGCACGATTTTTGTTTCCGATCAGGCTGTCATATTTTAGACCATTTCAACGCCGTCGCGAAAAATGACGAAATTGTCCTTGGCGCGATTTTTTTTCCGATCAGCCTGTCAAATTTTTCCCATTTCGACGCCGTCGCGAAAAATGACGAAATGCCCCCGGCGCGATTTTTGTTTCCGATCAGCCAGTCAAATTTTAGCCAATTCCGACACCGTCGCGAAAAATGACGAAATTGCCCCCGGCGCGATTTTTGTTTCAGATAAACCTGTCAAATTTTAGCCCATTTCGACACCGTCGCGAAAAATGACGAAATTACCCACGGCGCGATTTTCGTTTCCGATCAACCTACCAAATTTTAGCCCATTCCGACACCGTCGCGGAATATGACGAAATTACGCACGGCGAGATTTTTGTTTCCGATCAACTTCTCAAATTTTAGCCCATTTCGACGGTTTAGCCCATTTCGACACCGTCGCGAAAAATGACGAAATTACCCACGGCGCGATTTTCGTTTCCGATCAACCTACCAAATTTTAGCCCATTCCGACACCGTCGCGGAATATGACGAAATTACGCACGGCGAGATTTTTGTTTCCGATCAACTTCTCAAATTTTAGCCCATTTCGACGGTTTAGCCCATTTCGACACCGTCGCGAAAAATGACGAAATTACCCACGGCGCGATTTTCGTTTCCGATCAACCTACCAAATTTTAGCCCATTCCGACCCCGTCGCTAAAAATGACGATATTGCCCCCGGCGCGATTTTTGTTTCCGATCAGCCTGTCAAATTTTAGCCCATTCCGACACCGTCGCTAAAAATGACGATATTGCCCCCGGCGCGATTTTTGTTTCAGATAAACCTGCCAAATTTTAGCCCATTTCGACGCCGTCGCGAAAAATGACGAAATTGCCCACGACGCAATTTTTGATTCTGATCAGCTTGTCAAATTTTAGCCCATTAAGACACTGTCGCGAAAAATGACGAAACTACCCCCGTCGCGATTTTTGTTTCCTATCAGCCTGTCAAATTTTAGCCCATTCCGATACCGTCGCGAAAAATGAAGAAATTGCCCCCGGCGCGATTTTTGTTTCCGATAAACATGTCAAATTTTAGCCCATTTCGACACCGTCGCGAAAATTGACGAAATTGACCCTGGCGCGATTTTTGTTTCCGATCAGCCTGTCAAATTTTTGCCCATTTCGATGCCAGCGCGAAAAATGACGAAATTGCCCCTGACGCGATTTTTGTTTCCGATCAACCTGTCAAATTTTAGCCCATTTCGACACCGTCGCGAAAAATGACGAAATTGCCCACAGTGCGATTTTTGTTTCCGATCAGCCTGTCAAACTTTAGCCCATTTCGACACTCTCGCGAAAAATGACGAAATTGTCCACGGCGCGATTTTTGTTTCCGATCAGCCTGTCAAATTTTTGCCCATTTCGACGCCGTCGCGAAAAATGACGAAATTGCCCCCACGCGATATTTGTTTCCGATAAACCTGTCAAATTTTAGCCCATTTCGACACCGTCGCGAAAAATGACGAAATTGCCCACGGCGCGATTTTTGTTTCCGATCAACCTGTCAAATTTGAGCCCATTTCGACACCGTCGCGAAAAATGACGAAATTGCCCACGGCGCGATTTTCGTTTCCGATCAACCTATCAAATTTTAGCCCATTCCGACCCCGTCGCGGAAAATGACGAAATTGCGCCCGGCGAGATTTCTGTTTCCGATCAACTTGTCAAATTTTAGCCCATTTCGACACCGTCGCGAAAAATTACGAAATTGCCCCCGACGCGATTTTTGTTTCCGATCACCCCGTCAAATTTTAGGCGATTTCGACGCCGTCGCGAAAAATGACGAAATTGCCCCCACGCGATTTTTGTTTCCAATCAACCTGTCAAATTTTTGCCCATTTCGACGCCGTCGCGAAAAATGACGAAATTACCCGCACGCGATATTTGTTTCCGATCAGCCTGTCAAATTTTTGCCCATTTCGACACCGTCACGAAAAATGACAAAATCGTCCACGGCGCGATTTTTATTTCCGATAAACCTGTCAAATTTTAGCCCATTCCGACACCATCGCGAAAAGTAACGAAATTGCGCCCGGCGAGATTTTTGTTTCCGATCAACTTGTCAAATTTTAGCCCATTTCGACACCGTCGAAAAATATCGAAATTACCCCAGGCGCGATTTTTGTTTCCGATCAGCCTGTCAAATTTTTAACCATTTCGACACCGTCGCGAAAAATGACGAAATTGCCCACGGCGCGATTTTTTTTTCTGATCAGCCTGTCAAATTTTAGCCCATTCCGACACCGTCGCGAAAAATGAAGAAATTGCTCCTGGCGCGATTTTTTTTCCGATAAACATGTCAGCCATTTCGACACCGTCGCGAAAAATTACGAAATTGACCCCGTCGCGATTTTTGTTTCTGATAAACCTGTCAAATTTTAGCCCATTTCGCCACCGGCGCGATTTTTGTTTCCGATCAAAATGTCAAATTTGAGCGCATTTCGACACCGTCGCGAAAAATGACGAAATTCTCCCCGGCGCGATTTTTGTTTCCGATCAAAATGTCAAATTTGAGCGCATTTCGACACCGTCGCGAAAAATGACGAAATTCTCCCCGGCGCGATTTTTGTTTCCGATCAAAATGTCAAATTTGAGCGCATTTCGACACCGTCGCGAAAAATGACGAAATTCTCCCCGGCGCGATTTTTGTTTCCGATCAAAATGTCAAATTTGAGCGCATTTCGACACCGTCGCGAAAAATGACGAAATTGCCCCCACGCGATTTTTGTTTCCAATCAGCCTGTCAAATTTTTGCCCATTTCGACACCGTCACGAAAAAAGACGAAATCGTCCACGGCGCGATTTTTATTTCCGATAAAAATATCAAATTTTAGCCCATTTCGACACCATCGCGAAAAATGACGAAATTGCGCCCGGCGAGATTTTTGTTTCCTATCAACTTGTCAAATTTTAGCCCATTTCGACACCGTCGCGAAAAATGACGAAAACCTGTCAAATTTTAGCCCATTTCGACACCGTCGTGAAAAATGACGAAATTGCCCACGGCACGATTTTTCTTTCCGATCAGCCAGTCAAATTTTAGCCCATTTCGACACCATCGCGAAAAATGACGAAATTCCCCCCGGCGCGATTTTTGTTTCCGATCAGCCTGTCAAATTTTAGCCCATTCCGAAACCGTCGCTAAAAATGACGAAATTGCCCCCGTCGCGATTTTTGTTTCCGATCACCCCGTCAAATTTTAGGCGATTTCGACGTCGTCGCGAAAAATGACGAAATTGCCCCCACTCGATTTTTGTTTCCAATCAGCCTGTCAAATTTTTGCCCATTTCGACACCGTCACGAAAAAAGACGAAATCGTCCACGGCGCGATTTTTATTTCCGATAAACCTATCAAATTTTAGCCCATTCCGACACCATCGCGAAAAATGACGAAATTGCGCCCGGCGAGATTTTTGTTTCCGATCAACTTGTCAAATTTTAGCCCATTTCGACACCGTCGCGAAAAATGACGAAATTGCCCCTGGCGCAATTTTTTTTTCCGATCAGCCTATCAAATTTTTACCCATTTCGACACCGTCGCGAAAAATGACGAAATTGCCCCCGGCGCGATTTTTGATTCTTATCAGCTTGTCAAATTTGAGCCCATTCCGACACTGTCGCGAAAAACGACGAAATTGCCCCCGGCGCGGTTTTGGTTTCCGATCAGCCCATCAAATTTTAGCCCATTTCGACACCGTCGCGAAAAATTACGAAATTGCCCCCGACGCGATTTTCATTTCCGATCAACCTATCAAATTTTAGCCCATTTCGACATCGTCGCGAAAAATGACGAAATTGCCCCCGGCGCGATTTTTGTTTCCGATCTGGCTGTTATATTTTAGCCCATTTTGACGCCGTCGCGAAAAATGACGAAATTGCCCCTGGCGCGATTTTTGTTTCCGATCAGCCTGTCAAATTTTTGCTCATTTCGACGCCA
>NW_019268369.1:0-4865 GCF_002742605.1 Olea europaea var. sylvestris
ACTAGCAATTCGCCAAAAATGAACAAACCCGAAGTTATCATGAAATCAAAAACTACTTTTCATTGGCTCGATTCCAATCGAATCAGACTAGCATTACGCAAAAAACGAACAAACCTGAAGTTATCTTGGAATCAAAAACCACTTTTCGTTGGCTCGATTCCAATCGAATTAGACTAGCAATTTGTCAAAGACAAACAAACCCGATGTTATCATCAAATCGAAAACCACTTTTCATTGGCTCGATTCCAATCGACTTAGACTAGCAATTCCTTGAAAACTATCAAACCCGAAGTTATCATGAAATCAAAAGCCACTTATCATTAGCTATATTCCAATAGAATTAGATCAGCAATTCACCGAAAATGATCAAACCCAAAGTTATCATGAAATATAAAACCACTTTTCATTGGCTCGATTCCAATCGAATTAGACTAGCAATTCGCCGAAAAGGATCAAACCCGAAGTTATCATGAAATCAAAAACCACTTTTCATTGGCTCGATTCCAATCGAATTAGACTAGCAATTAGCTAAAAATGAATAAACCCGATGTTATCATGAAATCAAAAACAACTTTAATTGGCTTGATTCCAGTCGACTTAGACTAGCAATTCGCCAAAAACAAACAAACCCGAAGTCATCCTAAAATCAAAAGCTACTTTTCATCGGCTCGATTCCAATCGAATTAGACTGGCATTTCACAAAAAACGAACAAACCCAAAGTTATCATGAAATCAAAAACAACTTATCATTGGCTCGATTCCAATCGAATTAGACTAGCTATTTGCCAAAGACAAACAAAACCGATGTTATCATGAAATCGAAAGCCACTTTTCATTGGCTAGATTCCAATAGAAGTAGACTAGCAGTTCGCTAAAAATGATCAAACCCGAATTTATCATGAAATCAAAAACCACTTTTCATTGGCTCGATTCCAATCGAATTATGAAATCAAAAACCACTTGTCATTTGCTCGATTCCAATCGATTTAGACTAGCAATTTGTCGAAAACAATCAAACCCGAAGTTAACATGAAATCGAAAACCACTTTTCATTGGCTCGATTCCAATCGAATTTGACTAGCAATTTTCCGAAAATGATCAAACCCAAAGTTATCATGTAATAGAAAGCCACTTTTCATTGGCTCGAATCCAATCGAAATAGATTAGCAATCGTAAAAAATGATCAAACCCGAAGTTATCATGAAATAAAAAACCACTTTTCATTGGCTCAATTCCAATCGAATTAGGCTAGCAATTAGCCGAAAACGAACAAACCCAAAGTTATCATGAAATCAAAAACCACTTTCCATTGGCTCGACAGCAATCGAATTAGACTAGTAATTCGTCAAAAATGAACAAACCCGAAGTCATCATGAAATCAAAAACCACTTTTCATTGGCTCGATTCCAATCGAATTAGACTAGCAATTTTTCGAAAACGATCAAACTCAAAGTTATCATGAAATCGAAAGCCACTTTTCATTGGCTCGAATCCAATCGAAATAGACTAGCAATATCGCCGAAAATGATCAAACCAAAAATTATCATGAAATCAAAAACCACTTTTCATTGGCTCGATTCCAATCGAATTAGACTAGCAGTTAGCCGAAAACGAATAAGCCCGAAGTTATCATGAAATGAAAAACCACTTTCATTGGCTCGATTCCAATTGAATTAGACTAGCAATTCGTCAAAAATAAACAAAACCGAAGTTATCATGAAATCAAAAACAACTTTTCATTGGCTCGATTCCAATCGAATTTGACTAGCAATTTTCCGAAAATGATCAAACCCAAAGTTATCATGTAATAGAAAGCCACTTTTCATTGGCTCGAATCCAATCGAAATAGATTAGCAATCGTAAAAAATGATCAAACCCGAAGTTATCATGAAATAAAAAACCACTTTTCATTGGCTCAATTCCAATCGAATTAGGCTAGCAATTAGCCGAAAACGAACAAACCCAAAGTTATCATGAAATCAAAAACCACTTTCCATTGGCTCGACAGCAATCGAATTAGACTAGTAATTCGTCAAAAATGAACAAACCCGAAATCATCATGAAATCAAAAACCACTTTTCATTGGCTCGATTCCAATCGAATTAGACTAGCAATTTTTCGAAAACGATCAAACTCGAAGTTATCATGAAATCGAAAGCCACTTTTCATTGGCTCGAATCCAATCGAAATAGACTAGCAATATCGCCGAAAATGATCAAACCAAAAATTATCATGAAATCAAAAACCACTTTTCATTGGCTCGATTCCAATCGAATTAGACTAGCAGTTAGCCGAAAACGAATAAGCCCGAAGTTATCATGAAATGAAAAACCACTTTCATTGGCTCGATTCCAATTGAATTAGACTAGCAATTCGTCAAAAATAAACAAAACCGAAGTTATCATGAAATCAAAAACAACTTTTCATTGGCTCGATTCCAATCGAATTAGACTTTCAATACGCAAAAAACGAACAAACTCGAAGTTATCATGAAATCAAAAACCACTTTTCATTAGCTCCATACCAATCGAATTAGAATAGCAAGTTCCAAAAATGATCAAATCCGGATTTATCATGAAATCAAAACCACTTTCGTTGGCTCAATTCGAATCGAATTATACTAGCAATTCACCGATAACGAACAAATCTGATGTTATCAAGAAATCAAAAACCACTTTTCATTGGCTCGATTCCAATCGAATTATGAAATCGAAAACCACTTTTCATTTGTTCGATTCCAATCAAATTAGAATAGCAATTTACTGAAAATAATCAAACACAAAGTTATCATGAAATCGAAAGCCACTTTTCATTGGCTCGATTCCAATTGAATTAGACTAGCAATTTTTTGAAAACGATCAAACCTGAAGTTATCATGAAATCGAAAGCCACTTTTCATTGGCTCGAGTCCAATCGAAATAGATTAGCAATTCATCGAAAATGATCAAACTCGAAGTTATCACGAAAAAAAAAACCACTTTTAATTGGCTCGACTCCAATCGAATTCGACTGGCAATTTGCCAAAGACGACCAAACCCGATGTTATCATGAAATCGCAAACTACTTTTCATTGGCTCGATTCCAAAAGAATTAGACTAGTAATTCGTCGAAAATGATCAAACCAAAATTTATCATGCAATCAAAAACCACTTTTCATATGCTCGATTGAAATCGAATTAGACTAGCATTTTGCCAAAAATGAACAAATCCGAAGTTATCATGAAATCAAAAACTACTTTTCATTGCCTCGATTCCAATCGAATTAGACTAATATTATGCAAAAAATGAACAAACCCGAAGTTATCATGAAATCAAAAACCACTTTTCATTGGCTCAATACCAATCGAATAAGAATAGTAATTTTCGAAAATGATTAAATTCGAAGTTATCATGAAATCAAAACCAATTTTCATTGGCTCGATTTCAATCGAATTAGACTGGCAATTTTCGAAAATGATCAAATTCGAAGTTATCATGAAATCAAAACGACTTTTCAACGGCTCGATTCCAATTGAATTAGACTAGCAATTCACCAAAAACGAACAAACTAGATGTTTTCCTGAAATCAAAAACTCCTTTTCATTGGCTCGATTCAAATCGAATTACGAAATCGAAAACCACTTTTCATTTGCTCGATTCCAATCGAATTGGACTAGCAATTTGCCGAAAACAATCAAACCCGCAGTTATCATGAAATCGAAAGCAAATTTTCATTGGCTCGATTCCAATCGAATTAGACTAGCAATTTTTCGAAAACGATCAAACCCTAAGTTATCATGAAATCAAAAGCCACTTTTCATTGGCACGAATCCAATCGAAATAGATTAGCAATTCGTCGAAAATGATCAAACTCGAAGTTATCATGAAATAAAAAACCACTTTTCATTGGCTCGATTCCAATCAAATTAGACTAGCAATTAACCGAAAACGAACAAACCTAAAGTCATCATGAAATCAAAAACCACTTTTCATTGGCTCGATTCCAATCGAATTAGACAAGCAATTCGTCAAAAATGAACAAACCCGAAGTTATCATGAAATCAAAAACTGATTTTCATTAGCTCAATTCCAATCCAATTAGACTAGCATTACGCAGAAAAGGAACAAAGCCGAAGTTATCATGAATCAAAAACCACTTTTAATTGGCTCGATTCCAATCGAATTAGACTAGCAATTTGCCAAAGACGAACAAACCCGATGTTATCATGAAATCGAAAACCACTTCTCATTAGCTCGATTCCAATAGAATTGGACTAGCAATTCGTCGAAAATGATCAAACCCAAATTTATAATGCAATCAAAAACCACTTTTCATATGCTCGATTACAATCGAATTAGACTAGCATTTTGCCAAAAATGAACAAACCCGAAGTTATCATGAACTCAAAAACTACTTTCCATTGGCTCGATTCCAATTGAATTAGACTAGCATTATGCCAAAAATGAAAAAACCCAAGTTATCATGAAATCAAAAACTACTTTTCATTGCCTCGATTCCAATCGAATTAGACTAGTATTATGCAAAAAATGAACAAACCCAAGTTATCATGAAATCAAAAACCACTTTTCATTGGCTCAATACCAATCGAATAAGAATAGTAATTTTCGAAAATGATTAAATTCGAAGTTATCATGAAATCAAAACCAATTTTCATTGGCTCGATTTCAATCGAATTAGACTGGCAATTTTCGAAAATGATCAAATTCGAAGTTATCATGAAATCAAAACGACTTCTCAATGGCTCAATTCTAATTGAATTCGACTAGCAATTCACCAAAAATGAACAAACTAGATGTTTTCCTGAAATCAAAAACCCCTTTTCATTGGCTCGATTCAAATCGAATTATGAAGTCGAAAACCACTT
>NW_019268370.1:0-4865 GCF_002742605.1 Olea europaea var. sylvestris
TCAATATGTATCATCCAATGTTGTGCATTGATAAGTGTGTTTTTTCATACTTATTTAGGTCACAAACATGACTTAATAATGAGAAAAATGATTGAATTGTGGCGTAATCTTGTTATATTTGTGAATTGTAGGGAACACCGATGAACATGGTGAAATTCAGAAGAAAAGAGCCGAAAAAAGACTAAAATGGAGCAAAGTAATAGTTCGAGGACCAAGTTGCAAATAATCCATAGATGAGACGGGAAATGGAATGAAGATTCAAGAGTGTTAGAGGTCAATCCGATGAGGAAAGGAGTCAAGAGGTGAAATATGGTGGAAGTATTATCAAGTATCAACTTTCAGGCGAAAAACTTATGCTCGTGATTTCTAGTCTCTACTTGAGATCCATTTTTGGCATAGTAAAAATCAGATTTTGAGGAAGCCTAATTCTATCAAAAGTGTAGATCTTTGAGTTTTCTTCTCAATGCACTTTGAATCACTTTAATCGGAGATCGGGAGAGAAAGTTATGACCAAAATACTAAAAGCTGTCAAACGAAAAAATTTCTATAACCATGCGGCCGCATGGTTATAATTCCTTGCGGTCACACAAGGTAGTACAGGGAAAAAATCTGGGCTGAAACTTCTGAACCATGCGGTAGCATGGCTTTATACCATGCGGTCACATGGTATAAAAATGTGACGAAATCTCAGGTTTCCTTATTCGACTCAAACACGATTTAGTAAGGTTTTGATACATCTCGAGAGAGAGTATTGGATAGACTTAGGAACACTGATTCGTCAACAATTGAATTATGTTGTCATATTGTGAAACTAGAGTTTAAAGTGATAATTGCATGGGAAATTGTGATTCTAGTGTGTTTAATTTCTATTGATTACAACAAACGTGCGTTCTCAACAATTGATATCATTCTAGAGTTTTAAATTATTTTTTTGCATATTAATCTCAATTTAATCATAAAAAAATTGCATAATTGGGGTTTAATTAAGTCTACATTCACTTCGGTAATTTAGTTTCGGTTAAGGCTACGGTAGGTAAAATTTGAACAAATCAATCTCTGTGGAACGATATTCGGACTCATTTAATCAACTTTATTACTTGTTAACGAACCATACACTTGCGATGCTTTTAAATTGAAAGAAAATAATTTCGCGAACAAGTTTTTGGCGCCGTTGCCGGGGATTGAGTTTAGTTTAATTTTATTTCTCAAGGCACTAATTCGAACTCAATTTTTATTTTGCTAGCATAATTTTGTTTTTGTTTTTATTTTTATTTTAGGTTAATATCATTTATTTGTGTTTTAAGTTATTTAAATTGTTTGAATCTCAGTGCTCGTACTGGTTTTAATTCTCAGACTTGCATGTCACGATTGCTTGGAGGAGAATTGATTCCAGCTGATCTTGAAATTGAGCGCACCTTTCATCGATGACAAAGAGATCACTGCAAAGCACAAGTACAAATGACCAACGAATTAAACAATCCTATTATTCAAGCTAACGAAGGAGAGGCAGTGGATGAAGGAAATGAAATTCTGGGGGACTTCTTGACTCCTCAAGTTATTCAAAGCCAATCCAGCATTGTATATCCACCGTTTGGGCAGCCCAACTTTCAATTGAAGACCAATGTAATACAACTGTTTCAAAATGGACATCAATTTTATGGCAAAGCCGAGGAGAATCCACACACACATGTATCTCGATTTCTAGATATGTGTCAACATTTTAGATACCAAGGAATTTCGGATGACGCTATCAGGTTAAGGCTTTTTCCACATACGTTATGAGACAGAGCACTTGAATGGTTGGATTCACTCTCAGTTGGTATCACTACATGGAATGAGCTGGCACACAAATTCCGCACAAAGTTCTTCTCCCCAACCAAGATAGCGAAGCTGAGACATGATATGTCAGTATTCGATCAAGGAGAGAATTAATCATTTGACGAAGCCTGGAACAGATTTAAAAACATGCTTCGGTAATGGCCTATGCATGGGTTCGATAAAAAGACCCAGATTCGATTCTTCTACACAGGGTTACTTCCATACCATAAGAGCATGGTGGATTCAGCATCAGATGGCTCAATATCCACACGAACAATTGGTGGGGCATTGGAATTATTTGAGCGAATGGCTACCACATCAGCCATGTGGTCTTCTGAGAGGGCGATCCCAAAGAAAACTCCAGGTGTCTACGAGGTGGACGCTTATTCGACAATATCTGCAAAAATTGACTCTCTGTATCACAAGGTGGAAAGCATATCACAAGCATCACAAGCTAAGAAGAGCAATTGTGAGGAATGTGGAGTCGAGCACAAAACATTAGATTCCTAATACTCATGCAAAGAATTGAGCAAGTAGACTATACACAGTGGGGACAACGCCAACAACAAAATCAATATGGAGAAACTTTCAATCCCAGTTGGATGAAGCATCCCAACTTCTCTTGGAGCAACCAGAATCAAAATAGGCTACAGGGACAATTTCAACAACAAGAGAAGATTCCTCAATTGGAAGATATGATAGGAAAATTCATGGAGAAAGCCGAAGCTATACTTCAAAATCAAAATGCAGCAATCAAAATTTTGGAAACTCAGATGGGACAGTTGGCCATAGCATTGACTGGCAGAACGCCAGGTAACTTGTCGAGTAACACAAAAATCAATCCCAAAGAGCAAGCCAAGGCCATTACAACTCGAAGTGGAATACAATTACCTGAAATCCATGTCAAGAGACCGGGTGTGATTGGAGATACACCTTCCCCTGTCGAAGAAGAGACTGTTGTAAAGGAATCAACTCCAAAGGAAAAATTAGAAAAGTCACAAGATAGGGTCAAAGTCACAGTAAACCCATACGAGCCTCCGATTCCCTTTCCACAGCAGTTGAAGAAGCAAAAATTGGAGCAACAGTACAAAACATTCCTAGAAGTCTTCAAAAAGCTCCATATCAACATTCCACTAGCCGATGCACTGCTCCAGATGCCTAGCTACGCGAAGCTTCTCAAAGATATTATATCAAACAAACGCAAGCTGGAGGACCATGAGACAGTAATGCTTACAGAGGAATGAAGTGCTAGAATCCATAAAAAGCTCCCACCAAAACTGAAAGATCCAAGGAGTTTCATTATACCTTGCACAATTGGTGATTTTTATTTTGATAAAGCATTATGTGATCTCGGTGCGAGTATTAACTTGATGTCACTCTCTATTTTCAGGAAACTAGCATTGGGAGAGCCTAAGGCAACCACAATAACTCTACAACTAGCTGATCGATCACTTACACATCCACGAGGAATTATTGAAGATGTATTGGTCAAAGTGGATAAACTCATATTCCCCACAGACTTCTTGATTTTGGATATGGAAGAAGACAAGGACGTGCCTATCATATTGGGACGACCATTTTTAGCTACTGCAAGAGCCCTCTTAGATGTGCAGCAAGGACAATTAACTCTGAGGCTGGGGGAGGAACAAGTCTCTTTTAATGTTTTCAAGGCAATGAAATACCCCAATGAGCTTGAAAGCTGTTTCCAGATTGAAGTGCTTGACATAGGAATCCCCCATAATTTTGAGTTGAAGAAACAGTCAAACATTCATGAGGCCTGTATAGTACACTCTCCATCCATTCTTATCGATTCAAAGGAGATTAAGGCATTCGATGTGGGATTTCATACGGATGAGGAAAGAATGACAAATCACTTGGAGAAAGACAGGGATGAAATTCGGAAGATAACTGTAGTGCGGAACAAGACCATATTGAGCAAACTATGCAAGACCTCCCAAGCCATATTTAAAGTGTCATAAAATACCTATGCCAAAAGTCGAGCTATTGACTATAAAATAGCGCTGGTTGGGAGGCAACCCAACGTTTCTATCCTTTCATTTACTTCGTTTTGCAATAGTTTAGGAAATTTTCATTTTTCTTGCATTATCAATAGTTTTAGGTCATCAATCATACATCCCTATCACATAGCGCCTAGGCATGGTCCACACGAGTTCCAATGCACCAAGCACGAGTCATGAGGTTGAAGTCCTATTTTAGTCGATCATGTATTAAATTGAACAAAGTGCATTTTTTGAGCGAAGTTTCGTTGGTAATTCACATTTTTGTGATAGAAACCCTATGTTAAGACATAAATTATGCATTCTGCACGCCAACAATAGGCACATTGAAGCAAGTTTGGGGGATTTGTGCACTACGTAGGTAATTTCTTGTCTCAGTTGCATCTGTTTACAACAGGTGGACTAATACGCATACTTTACACTATTTACAGGATGCCATCAAAAAGAATGTCACAGCTCCACCACCAAGAGACGGTACTGCTGGTCCCAATTTTCATTAACCATCTCCATCTTGATCAAGAGAGTACTCGTACTCCATCATGCGCTTGAGTTTATTATTGTCCTTCAATTATGTCTGTTTACACTTTTATTTCATCTTCACATTGAGGACAATGTATTATCTATGTTTGGGGGTGGGTGACATAATCTTGGACACGAACATAATTTCGTCATTTTGGCTATATTCATCAATAACTATGTTTAATTGTTGCAATTCGTGTGCCTGTCGAGGATTTTAAAAAAAAATCTGTCTTTTATTCAGTTTGTTGTATTTTCATTCTTGCATGCTTGTGTGGGCTTGATAGCCTTGCCGGCTATGATGTGACTATTGGACTGATATAATTCATAAACTTTGGATATAGTGTTGAATAGATTAACCAATACTTGTAATGTAATATTTGACATTATCTATGCACGTTATTCATCCTTGATATGTTAGGTGAATGATTGGATTTTGAGCATAAAGTAGGAAAAGAATGATAACCCTCTATTGAATTAACACGTAAACCACCTTAAGACAGTTTGGAACTG
>NW_019268371.1:0-4865 GCF_002742605.1 Olea europaea var. sylvestris
TGGAACGCTTGGATTGTCGGCGTTCGAAGAATTGAGCGTAACTTTTGCAAACAGCGTCCGTTTTGGCCCCATAAGTATTTCTCAGAAATGTAGCGACTATTTTGGATTGAACTCACCACTTCGTCGTGACGTATGACGGATTTCGGCCATTTTTCAGATGAATGATCACTTGCATATTTGGAACGTTTGGAGAGTCGGCGTACGAAGAATTGAGTGTAACTTTTGCACACGTTGTTCGTTTTTTGCCCATAAGTACTTTTTGGAAATGTAGCGACCGTTTTGGATTGAACTCATGACTTCATCGTGACGTACGAGGGATTTTGGTCATTTCTTGCAAGAATGAGCACTTGCAAATTTGGAACGCTTGGAGAGTCGGCGTACGAAGAATTGAGTGTAACTTTTGCACACGATGTCCATTTTCGGCTCATAAGTACTTTTTTAAAATGTGGCGACCGTTTTGGATTAAACTCACAACTTCATCGTGACGTATGAGGGATTTTGGCCATCTTTCGGAAGAATGAGCACTTTTATATTTAGAACGCTTGGATTGTCGACGTTCGAAGAATTGAGCGTAACTTTTGCAAACGGCGTCCGTTTTAGCCCCATAAGTATTTCTCAGAAATGTAGCGACCGTTTTGGATTGAACACACGACTTCGTCATGACGTACGAGGGATTTTGGTCATTTTCGAAAGAATGAGCACTTGCAAATTTGGAATGCTTGGAGAGTCGGCGTACGAAGAATTGAACGTAACTTTTGCACACGGTATCTGTTTTCAGCCCATAAGTACTTTTTGAAATTGTAGCGACCGTTTTTGATTACACTCACAACTTCATCGTGACGTATGAGGGATTTTGGCCATTTTTCGGATGAATGAGCACTTTTATATTTGGAATGCTTGGATTGTCGGCGTTCGAAAAATTGAGCGTAACTTTTCCAAACGGCGTCCATTTTGGCCCCATAAGTACTTTTTGGAAATATAGCAACTGTTTTGGATTGAACTCACGACTTCATCGTGACGTACAAGGGATTTTGGCCATTTTTTGAAAGAATGAGCACTTGCAAGCTTGGGACGCTTGGAGAGTTGGCGTACGAAGAATTGAGCATAACTTTTGCACACGGTGTCCGTTTCGGGTCCATAAGTACTTTCTGGAAATGTAGCGACCGTTTTGGATTGAACTCACAACTTCGTCGTGACGTATGAGGGATTTCGACCATTTTTGGGAAGAATGAGCACTTTTATATTTGGAACGCTTGGATTGTCGGCGTTCGAAGAATTGAACGTAACTTTTGCAAACGGCGTCCGTTTTGGCCCCATATGTATTTCTCAAAAATGTAGCGACTATTTTGGATTGAACTCACCACTTCGTGGTGACGTATGGTGGATTTTGGCCATTTTTCGGATGAATGAGCACTTGCATATTTGGAACGCTTGGAGAGTCGGCGTACGAAGAATTGAGCGTAACTTTTGCACACGGTGTTCGTTTTCGGCCCATATGTACTTTTTGGAAATGTAGCGACCGTTTTGAATTGAACTCATGACTTCATCGTGTTGCATGAGGGATTTCGATCATTTTTCGAAAGAATGAGCACTTGCATATTTGGAACGCTTAGAGAGTCGGCGTACGAAGAATTGAGCGTAACTTTTGCACACGATGTCCGTTTTGGGCCCACAAGTACTTTTTGGAAATGTAGCGACCGTTTTGGATTGAACTCACCACTTCGTCGTGACGTATGAGTGATTTTGACCATTTTTTGAAAGAATGAGTACTTGCATATTTGGAACGCTTGGAGAGTCGGTGTACGAAGAATTGAGCGTAACTTTTGCACACGGTATCCGTTTCAGGTCCATAAGTACTTTTTGGAAATGTAGCGACCGTTTTGAATTGAACTCATGACTTCATCGTGTTGCATGAGGGATTTCGGCCATTTTTCGAAAGAATGAGCACTTGCATATTTGGAACGCTTAGAGAGTCGGCGTACGAAGAATTGAGCGTAACTTTTGCACACGATGTCCGTTTTGGGCCCACAAGTACTTTTTGGAAATGTAGCGACCGTTTTGGATTGAACTCACCACTTCGTCGTGACGTATGAGGGATTTTGACCATTTTTTGAAAGAATGAGCGCTTGCATATTTGGAACGCTTGGAGAGTCGGTGTACGAAGAATTGAGCGTAAGTTTTGTACACGGTATCCGTTTCAGGTCCATAAGTACTTTTTGGAAATGTAGCGACCGTTTTGGATTGAACTCACGACTTCATCGTGACGTACGAGGGATTTTGGCCATTTTTTGCAAGAATGAGCACTTGCAAATTTGGAACGCTTGGAGAGTCGGCGTACGAAGAATTGAGTGTAACTTTTGCACACGATGTCCATTTTCGGCCCATGAGTACTTTTTTAAAATGTGGCGACCATTTTGGATTAAACTCACAACTTCGTTGTGACGTATGAGGGATTTTGGCCATCTTTCGGAAGAATGAGCACTTTTATATTTAGAACGCTCGGATTGTCGACGTTCGAAGAATTGAGCGTAACTTTTGCAAACGGCGTCCGTTTTGGCCCCGTAAGTATTTCTCAGAAATGTAGCGACCGTTTTGGATTGAACACACGACTTCATCGTGACGTACGAGGGATTTTGGTCATTTTTCGAAAGAATGAGCACTTGTAAATTTGGAATGCTTGGAGAGTCGGCGTACGAAGAATTGAATGTAACTTTTGCACACGGTGTCCGTTTTCGGCCCATAAGTAATTTTTGAAATTGTAGCGACCATTTTTTATTACACTCACAACTTCATCGTGACGTATGAGGGATTTCGGCCATTTTTCAGATGAATGAGCACTTTTATATTTGGAACGCTTGGATTGTCGGCGTTCGAAAAATTGAGCGTAACTTTTCCAAACGGCGTCCGTTTTGGCCCCATAAGTACTTTTTGGAAATGTAGCGACCATTTTGGATTGAACTCACGACTTCATCATGACGTACAAGGGATTTTGGCCATTTTTTGAAAGAACGACCACTTGCAAATTTGGGACGCTTGGAGAGTCGACGTACGAAGAATTGAGCATAACTTTTGCACACGGTGTCCGTTTCGGGTCCATAAGTACTTTCTGAAAATGTAGCTACCGTTTTGGATTGAACTCACAACTTCGTCGTGACGTATGAGGGATTTCGACCATTTTTGGGAAGAATGAGCACTTTTATATTTGGAACGCTTAGATTGTCGGCGTTCGAAGAATTGAGCGTAACTTTTGCAAACTGCGTCCGTTTTGGCGCCATATGTATTTCTCAAAAATGTAGCGACTGTTTTGGATTCAACTCACCACTTCGTGGTGACGTATGGTGGATTTCGACCGTTTTTCGGATGAATGAGCACTTGCATATTTGGAACGCTTGGAGGTTCGACGTACGAAGAATTGAGCATAACTTTTGCACACAGTGTTCGTTTTCGGCCCATATGTACTTTTTGGAAATGCAGCGACCGTTTTGAATTGAACTCATGACTTCATCGTGTTGCATGAGGGATTTTGGCCATTTTTCGAAAGAATGAGCACTTGCATACTTGGAACGCCTAGAGAGTCGGCGTACGAAGAATTGTGCGTAACTTTTGCACACGATGTCCGTTTTGGGCCCACAAGTACTTTTTGGAAATGTAGCGACCGTTTTGGATTGAACTCACCACTTCGTCATGACGTATGAGTGATTTTGACCATTTTTTGAAAGAATGAGCACTTGCATATTTGGAACGCTTGGAGAGTCGGCGTACGAAGAATTGAGTGTAACTTTTGCATACGGTATCCGTTTCAGGTCCATAGGTACTTTTTGGAAATGTAGTGACCGTTTTGGATTGAACTCATGACTTCATCGTGTTGTACAAAGAATTTCAGCCATTTTTCGGAAGAATGAGCACTTGCATATTTGGAACGCTTAGAGAGTCGGCATATGAAGTATTGAGCGTAACTTTTGCACACGGTGTCCGTTTTGGGCCCACAAGTACTTTTTGGAAATGTAGCGCCCGTTTTGGATTGAAATCACAACTTCATCTTGACGTGTGAGGGATTTCGACCATTTTTGGGAAGAATGAGCTCTTTTATATTTGGAACGCTTGGATTGTCGGCGTTCGAAGAATTGAGCATAAATTTTGCAAACGGCGTCCGTTTTGGCCCCATAAGTATTTCTCAGAAATGTAGCGACCGTTTTGGATTGAACTTACCACTTGGTCGTGACGTATGATGGATTTCGGTCATTTTTCAGATGAATGAGCGCTTCCATATTTGGAACGCTTGGAGAGTCGGCGTACAAAGAATTGAGCGTAACTTTTGCACACGGTGTTCGTTTTCGGCCCATATGTACTTTTTGGAAATGTAGCGACCGTTTTGGATTGAACTCATGACTTCATCGTGTTGTACGAGTGATTTCGGCAATTTTTCGAACGAATGAGCACTTACATATTTGGAACGCTTGGAGAGTCGGCGTACGAAGAATTGAGCGTAACTTTTACACACGGTGTCCGTTTCGGATCCATAAGTTCTTTTTGGAAATGTAGCGACCGTTTTGGATTGAACTCATGACGTCATCGTGTTGTACGAGGGCTTTTCGCCATTTTTTGAAAGAATGAGCAATTGCATATTTGGAACGCTTAGAGAGTCGGCGTACGAAGAATTGAGCGTAACTTTTGGAAACGGTGTCCGTTTTGGGCCCACAAGTACTTTTTGGAAATGTAGCGACCGTTTTGGATTGAACTCACCACTTCGTCGTCACGTATGAGGGATTTCGACCATTTTTGGGAAGAATGAGCACTTTTATATTTGGAACGCTTGGATTGTCGACGTTCGAAGAATTGAGCGTAACTTTTGCAAACGGCGTCCG
>NW_019268372.1:0-4862 GCF_002742605.1 Olea europaea var. sylvestris
GTCGGAATTGGCTAAAATTTGGCAGTTTGATCTGAAATAAAAATCGCGCCGGGGGCAATTTCGTTATTTTTCTCGACTGTGTCAGAATGGGCTTAAATTTGACCGGTTGATCGGTAACAAAAATCGCGCCGGGTGTTATTTCGTCATTTTTCGCGACTGTTTCGGAATTGGCTAAAATTTAACTGGTTGATCGGAAATAAAAATCGCGCCGGTAGCAATTTCGTTATTTTTCTCGATCGTGTCGGAATGGGCTCAAATTTGGCAGTTTGATCCGAAATAAAAATCGCGCCGGGGGCAATTTCGTCATTTTTATCGACTGTGTCGGAATGGGTTCAAATTTGAGAGGTTGATCGGAAACAAAAATCGCGCGTGGGGGCAATTTCGTCATTTTTCTCGACTGTGTCGGAATTGGGTGAAATTTGGCAGTTTGATCGGAAATAAAAATCGGGCCGGCGGCAATTTCGTCATCTTTCTCGACTGTGTCGGAATGGGCTCAAATTTGGCGGGTTTATCGGGAACAAAAATCGCGTCGGGTTTAATTTCGTCATTTTTCGCGACTGTGTCGGAATTGTCTGAAATTTGACTTGTTGATCGGAAATAAAAACCGCGCCGGGGACAATTTCGTCATTTTTCTCGACTGCGTCGGAATTGGATGAAATTTGGCAGTTTGATCTGAAATAAAAAACGCGCCTGGGACAATTTCGTCATTTTTCCCGGCCGTGTCGGAATCGGCTCAAATTTGACAGGTTGATCGGAAACAAAAATCGCGCCGGAGCAATTTCGTCACTTTTCGCGACTGTGTCGGTATTGGCTAAAATTTGACAGGTTGATCGGAGACAAAAATCGCGCCGGGGGCAATTTCGTCATTTTTCCCGACTGTGTCGGAATGGGCTCAAATTTGACAGGTTGATCGGGAACAAAAACCGCGCCCGGTTTAATTTCGTCATTTTCGCGACTGTGTCGGAATTGACTAAAATTTGACAAGTTGATCGGAGACAAAAATCGCGCCGGGGGCAATTTCGTCATTTTTCGGGACTGTGTCGGAATTTGCTAAAATTTGGCAGTTTGATCTGAAATAAAAATCGCACCGGGGGCAATTTCGTCATTTTTCTCGACCGTGTCGGAATCGGCTCAAATTTGACAGGTTGATCGGACACTAAAATCGCGCCGGGTGCAATTTCGTCATTTTTCTCGACTGTGTCGAAATTGGCTGAAATTTGGCAGTTTGGTCGGAAATAAAAATCGCGCCTGCGGCAATTTCGTCATTTTTCTCGACTGTGTCGGAATTTGATGAAATTTTGCAGTTTGATCTGAAATAAAAATCACGACGGCGGCAATTTCGTCATTTTTCTCGACTGTGTCGGAATGGGCTCAAATTTGACAGGTTTATCGGGAACAAAAACCGCGCCGGGTGTAATTTCGTCATTTCTCGTGACTGTGTCGGAATTGGCTGAAATTTGACTTGTTTATCGGAAACAAAAATCGCGTCGGGGGCAATTTCATCATTTTTCTAGACCGTGTCGGAATTGGATGAAATTTGGCAAATTGATCTGAAATAAAAGTCGCGCCAGGGGCAATTTCGTCATTTTTCTCGACTGTGTCGGAATGGGCTCAAATTTGACAGGTTGATCGGAAACAAAAATCGCAGCGGAGCAATTTCGTCATTTTTCGAGACTGTGTCGGAATTGGCTAAAATTTGACAGGTTGATCGGAGACAAAAATCACGCCGGGGGCAATTTCGTCAGTTTTCTCGACTGTGTTGGAATTGGCTGAAATTTGGCAGTTTGATCTTAAATAAAAATCGCGCCAGGGGCAATTTCATCATTTTTCTCGACAGTGTCGGAATGGGCTCGAATTTGACAGGTTGATCGGAAACAAAAACCGCGCCAGGGGCAATTTCGTCATTTTTCACGACTGTGTCGGAATTTGCTAAAATTTGGCTGTTTGATCCAAATAAAAATCGCGTCAGGGGCAATTTCGTCATTTTTTTCGACTGTGTCGGAATGGGCTCAAATTTGACAGGTTGATCGGAAACAAAAAACGGACCGGGGGCAATCACGTCATTTTTCTCGAATGTGTCGAAATTGGCTGAAATTTGGCAGTTTGATCGGAAATAAAAATCCCTCCGACGGCAATTTCATCATTGTTCTCGACTGTGTCGGAATGGGCTCAAATTTGACAGGTTTACCTGGAACAAAAATCGCGCCGGGTGTAATTTCGTCATTTTTCGCGACTGTGTCGGAATGGGCTCAAATTTGACGGGTTTATCGGGAACAAAAACCGCGTCGGGTGTAATTTCGTCATTTTTCGCGACTGTGTCGGAATGGGCTCAAATTTGACGGGTTTATCGGGAACAAAAACCGCGTCGGGTGTAATTTCGTCATTTTTCGCGACTGTGTCGGAATGGGCTCAAATTTGACGGGTTTATCGGGAACAAAAACCGCGTCGGGTGTAATTTCGTCATTTTTCGCGACTGTGTCGGAATGGGCTCAAATTTGACGGGTTTATCGGGAACAAAAACCGCGTCGGGTGTAATTTCGTCATTTTTCGCGACTGTGTCGGAATGGGCTCAAATTTGACGGGTTTATCGGGAACAAAAACCGCGTCGGGTGTAATTTCGTCATTTTTCGCGACTGTGTCGGAATTGGCTAAAATTTGGCAGTTTGATCGGAAATAAAAATCGCGCCAGGGGCAATTTCGTCAATTTTCTCGACAGTGTCGGAATGGGCTCGAATTTGACAGGTTGATCGGAAACAAAAACAGCGCTGGGAGCAATTTTGTCATTTTTCGGGAATGTGTCGGAATTTGCTAAAATTTGGCAGTTTGATCTGAAATAAAAATCGCGCCAGGGGCAATTTCGTCAATTTTCTCGACAGTGTCGGAATGGGCTCGAATTTGACAGGTTGATCGGAAACAAAAATCGCGCCGGGAGCAATTTCGTCATTTTTCGGGACTGTGTCGGAATTTGCTAAAATTTGACAGTTTGATTTGAAATAAAAATCACGCCGTGGGCAATTTCGTCACTTTTTTCGACTGTGTCGGAATGGGCTCAAATTTGACAGGTTGATCGGAAACAAAAATTGCGCTGGGGGCAATTTCGTCATTTTCTCGAATGTGTTGGAATTGGCTTAAATTTGGCAGTTTGATCGGAAATAAAAATCGCGCCGGCGGCAATTTCGTCATTTTTCTCGACTGTGTCGGAATGGGCTCAAATTTGACAAGTTTGATATGAAATAAAATCGCCCCGGGGACAATTTCGTCATTTTTCTCGACTGTGTCGGAATGGGCTCAAATTTGACAAGTTAATCGGAAACAAAAATATCGCCGGGGGCAATGTCGTCATTTGTTCTCGACTGTGTCGGAATTGGCTGAAATTTGGCAGTTTGATCGGAAATAAAAATCGCGCCGACGGCAACTTCGTCATTTTTCTCGAATGTGTCGAAATTGGCTGAAATTTGGCAGTTTGATCTGAAATAAAAATCGCGCCTGGGGCAATTTCGTTAATTTTCTCGACTGTGTTGGAATGGGCTAAAATTTGTCAGGTTGATCGGAACCAAAAATCGTGCCGGAGCAATTTCGTCGTTTTTCGCGACTGTGTCGGAATTGGCTAAAATTTGACAGGTTGATCGGAGCCAAAAATCCCGCCGGGCACAATTTCGTCATTTTTTTCGACTGTGTCGGAATTTGCTAAAATTTGGCAGTTTGTTCTGAAATAAAAATCGCGCCAGGGGCAATTTCGTCATTTTTTTCGACTGTGTCGGAATGGGCTCAAATTTGACAGGTTGATCGGAAACAAAAATTGCGCAGTGGCAATTTCGTCATTTTTCTCGAATGTGTTGGAATTGGCTGAAATTTGGCAGTTTGATCGGAAATAAAAATCGCGCCTGCGGCAATTTCGTCATTTTTCTCGACTGTGTCGGAATGGGCTCAAATTTGACAGGTTTACCGGGAACAAAAATATCGCCGGTGGCAATTTCGTCATTTTTCTCGTCTGTGTCGAAATTGGCTGAAATTTGGCAGTTTGATCGGAAATAAAATTCGCGCCGGCGGCAACTTCGTCATTTTTCTCGAATGTGTCGAAATTGGCTAAAATTTGGCATTTTGATCTGAAATAAAAATCGCGCCAGGGGTAATTTCGTCATTTTTCTCGACTGTGTCGGAATGGGCTCAAATTTGAAAGGTTGATCGGAAACAAAAATCGCGCCGGAACAATTTCTTCATTTTTCGCGACTGTTTCGAAATTGGCTAAAATTTGACAGGTTGATCGGAAACAAAAATCGCGCCGGAACAATTTCTTCATTTTTCGCGACTGTTTCGAAATTGGCTAAAATTTGACAGGTTGATCGGAGACAAAAATCACGCCGGGGGCATTTCGTCATTTTTCTCGACTGTGTCAAAATTGGCTGAAATTTGGCAGTTTGATCTAAAATAAAAATCGCACCGGGGGCAATTTCGTCATTTTTCTCGACTGTGTCGGAATGGGCTCAAATTTGACAGGTTGATCGGAAACAAAAATCGCGCCGGGGGCTATTTCATCATTTTTCTCGAATGTTTCGGAATTGGCTGAAATTTGGCAGTTTCATCGGAAATAAAAATCGCGCCGACGGCAATTTCGTCATTGTTCTCGACTGTGTCGTAATGGCCTCAAATTTGACGGGTTTACCGGGAACAAAAATCGCGACGGGTGTAATTTAGTCATTTTTCGCGACTGTCGGAATTGGCTAAAATTTGACTTGTTGATCGGAAACAAAAATCGCTCCGGGGGCAATTTCGTCATTCTTCTCTACTGTGTCGAAATTGGCTGAAATTTGGCAGTTTGATCTGAAATAAAAATCGCTCCAGGGGCAATTTCGTCATTTTCC
>NW_019268373.1:0-4862 GCF_002742605.1 Olea europaea var. sylvestris
TTTTTCGCGACGGTGTCGGAATTGGCTAAAATTTGACAATTGATCGGAAACAAAAATCGAGACGGGAGCAATTTCGTCATTTTCTGCGACGGTGTCGGAATGGGCTGAAATTTGGCAGGTTGATCGGAAACAAAAATCGTGCCGGGGAAAATTTCATCATTTTTCGCGACGATGTCGGAATGGGCTAAAATTTGGCAGATTGATCGGAACCGAAAATCGCGCCGGGGGCAATTTCGTCATTTTCTGCGACGGTGTCGGAATGGGCTAAAATTTGGCAGATTGATCGGAACCGAAAATCGCGCCGGGGGCAATTTCGTCATTTTCTGCGACGGTGTCGGAATGGGCTAAAATTTGGCAGATTGATCGGAACCGAAAATCGCGCCGGGGGCAATTTCGTCATTTTCTGCGACGGTGTCGGAATGGGCTAAAATTTGGCAGATTGATCGGAACCGAAAATCGCGCCGGGGGCAATTTCGTCATTTTCTGCGACGGTGTCGGAATGGGCTAAAATTTGGCAGATTGATCGGAACCGAAAATCGCGCCGGGGGCAATTTCGTCATTTTCTGCGACGGTGTCGGAATGGGCTAAAATTTGGCAGATTGATCGGAAACAAAAACTGCGCCAGGGGTAATTTCGTCATTTTAACAGGTTGAACGGAAACAAAAATCGCGTCGAGGGCAATTTATTCAATTTTCGCCACGATGCCGGAATGGGCCGAAATTTGGCAGGTTGATCGTAAACAAAAATCGAGCCGGGGAAAATTTCATCATTTTTCGCGACGGTGTCGGAATGTACTGAAATTTGGGAGGTTGATCGGAAACAAAAATCGCGCCGGGGACAATTTCGTCATTTTTCGCGACGTTGTCGGAATGGGCTAAAATTTGGCAGATTGATCGGAAACAAAAATCGCGCCGGAGGCAATTTCGTCACTCTTCGCGACGCCGTCGGAATGGGCCGCAATTTGGCAGGTTGATCGGAAACGAAAATCGTGCCGGGGAAAATTTATTCATCCTTCGCGACGGTGTCGGAATGGGCTAAAATTTGACAATTGATCGGAAACAAAAATCGCGTCGAGGGCAATTTCGTCACTTTTCGCTACGCCGTCGGAATGGGTAGAAATTTGGCAGGTTGATCGGAAACAAAATCGTGCCGGGGAAAATTTTGTCATTTTTCGCGACGATGTTGGAATGGGCTAAAATTTGACAATTGATCAGAAACAAAAATCGCGTCGAGGGCAATTTAGACAATTTTCGCCACGTTGCCGGAAAGGGCCGAAATTTGGCAGGTTGATCGGAAACAAAAATCGTGCCGGGGAAAATTTCATCATTTTCCGCGACGGTGTCGGAATGTACTGAAATTTGGCAGGTTGATCGGAAACAAAAATCGCGCCGGGGGCAATTTCGTCATTTTTCGCGGCGTTGTCGAAATGTGCTAAAATTTGACAGGTCGATGGGAAATAAAAATCGCGCCGGGGGCAATTTCATCATTTTTCGCGACGCTGTCGGAATGGGCAGAAATTTGGCAGGTTGATCGGAATCAAAAATCGTGCCGGGGAAAATTTCGTCATTTTTCGCGACGGTGTCGGAATGAGCTAAAATTTGACAATTGATCGGAAACAAAAATCGCGCCGGGGGCAATTTCGTCATTTTTCGCGACGGTGTCGAAATTGGCTAAAATTTGACAATTGATCGGAAAAAAAAATCGCGACGGGAGCAATTTCGTCAGTTTTCGCGACGGTGTCGGAATGGGCTGACATTTGGCAGGTTGATCGGAAACAAAAATCGTGCCGGGGAAAATTTCGTCATTTTTCGCGACGGTGTCAGAATTGGCTAAAATTTGACAATTGATCGGAAACAAAAATCGCGCCAGGGGCAATTTCGTTATTTTTCGCGACGGTGTCGGAATTGGCTAAAATTTGACAATTGATCGGAAACAAAAATCGCGACGGGAGCAATTTCTTCATTTTTCGCGACGGTGTCGGAAATGGGCTGAAATTTGGCAGGCTGATCGGAAACAAAAATCGTGCCGGGGAAAATTTCGTCATTTTTCGCGACCGTGTCGGAATGGCCTAAAATTTGACAATTGATCGGAAACAAAAATCGCGCCGGGGGCAATTTCGTCATTTTTCGCGACGGTGTCGGAATGAGCTAAAATTTGACAGATTGATCGGAAACAAAAATCGCGCCGGAGGCAATTTCGTCACTTTTCGCGACGCCGTCGGAATGGGCCGAAATTTGGCTGGTTGATCGAAAACAAAAATCGTGCCTCGGAAAATTTCGTCATTTTTCGCGACTGTGTCGGAATGGGCTAAAATTTGACAACTGATCGGAATCAAAAATCGCGCCGGGGGCAAATTCGTCATTTTTTGCGACAGTGCCGAAATAGCCTAAAATTTGACAATTGATCGGAAACAAAAATCGCGCCGGGGGCAATTTCGTCAATTTTCGCGACGGTGTCGTAATGGGCTAAAATTTGACAGATTGATCGGAAACAAAAATCGCGTCGGGGGCAATTTCGTCACTTTTCGCGACGCTGTCGGAATGGGCCGAAATTTGGCAGGTTGATCGGAAACAAAATCGTGCCGGGGAAAATTTCGTCATTTTTCGCGAACGTGTCGGAATTGCCTAAAATTTGACAATTGATCGGAAACAAAAATCGCGCCGGGGGCAATTTCGTCATTTTTCGCGACGGTGTCGGAATGGGCTAAAATTTAAAAGATTAATCGGAAACAAAAATCGCGCCGGGGGCAATTTCGTCACTTTTCGGGACGCTGTCGGAATGGGCGGAAATTTGGCAGGTTGATCGGAAACAAAAATCGTGCCGGGGAAAATTTCGTCAATTTTCCCGACGGTTTCGGAATGTGCTAAAATTTGACAGATCGATAGGAAACAAAAAACGCGCCGGGGGCAATTTCGTCCCTTTTCGCGACGCTGTCGGAATGGGCAGAAATTTGGCAGGTTGATCGGAAACAAAAATCAAGCAGGGGAAAATTTAGTCATCTTTCGCGACGGTGTCGGAATGGGCTAAAATTTGACAATTGATTGGAAACAAAAATCGCGCCGGGGGCAATTTCGTCATTTTTCGCGACGGTGTCGAAATGGGCTGAAATTTGGCAGGTTGATTGGAAACAAAAATCGCGCCGGGGGCAATTTCGTCATTTTTCGCGACGGTGTCGAAATGGGCTGAAATTTGGCAGGTTGATTGGAAACAAAAATCGCGCCGGGGGCAATTTCGTCATTTTTCGCGACGGTGTCGAAATGGGCTGAAATTTGGCAGGTTGATTGGAAACAAAAATCGCGCCGGGGGCAATTTCGTCATTTTTCGCGACGGTGTCGGAATGGGCTAAAATTTGACAATTGATCGGAAACAAAAATCGCGTCGGGGGCAATTTCGTCATTTTTCAAGACGGTGTCGGAATGGGCTAAAATTTGGCAGATTGATCGGAAACAAAAATCGCTCCGGAGGCAATTTCGTCACTTTTCGCGACGCCGTCGGAATGGGCCGAAATTTGGCAGGTTGATCGGAAACAAAAACGCGTCGGGGGCAATTTCGTCATTTTTCAAGACGGTGTCGGAATGGGCTAAAATTTGGCAGATTGATCGGAAACAAAAATCGCTCCGGAGGCAATTTCGTCACTTTTCGCGACGCCGTCGGAATGGGCCGAAATTTGGCAGGTTGATCGGAAACAAAAATCGTGCCGGGAAAAATTTCGTAATTTTTCGCGACGGTGTCGGAATGTACTGAAATTTGGGAGGTTGATCGGAAACAAAAATCGCGCCGGGGGCAATTTCGTCATTTTTCGCGACGGTGTCGTAATGGGCTAAAATTTGACAGATTGATCGGAAACAAAAATCGCGCCGGGGGCAATTTCGTCACTTTTCGCGACGCTGTCGGAATGGGCTGAAATTTGGCAGGTTGATCGGAAACAAAATCGTGCCAGGAAAAATTTCGTCATTTTTCGCGAACGTGTCGGAATTGCCTAAAATTTGACAATTGATCGGAAACAAAAATCCCGCCAGGGGCAATTTCGTCATTTTTAGCGACGGTGTCGGAATGGGCTAAAATTTGACAGATTAATCGGAAACAAAAATCGCGCCGGCGGCAATTTCGTCACTTTTCGCGACGCCGTCGGAATGGGCCGAAATGTGGCAGGTTGATCGGAAACAAAAATCGCGCCGGCGGCAATTTCGTCACTTTTCGCGACGCCGTCGGAATGGGCCGAAATGTGGCAGGTTGATCGGAAACAAAAATCGCGCCGGCGGCAATTTCGTCACTTTTCGCGACGCCGTCGGAATGGGCCGAAATGTGGCAGGTTGATCGGAAACAAAAATCGCGCCGGCGGCAATTTCGTCACTTTTCGCGACGCCGTCGGAATGGGCCGAAATGTGGCAGGTTGATCGGAAACAAAAATCGCGCCGGCGGCAATTTCGTCACTTTTCGCGACGCCGTCGGAATGGGCCGAAATGTGGCAGGTTGATCGGAAACAAAAATCGCGCCGGCGGCAATTTCGTCACTTTTCGCGACGCCGTCGGAATGGGCCGAAATGTGGCAGGTTGATCGGAAACAAAAATCGCGCCGGAGGCAATTTCGTCACTTTTCGCGACGCCGTCGGAATGGGCCGAAATTTGGCGGGTTGATCGGAAACAAAAATCGTGCAGGGGAAAATTTAGTCATCTTTCGCGACGGTGTCGGAATGGGCTAAAATTTGACAATTTATCGGACACAAAAATCGCGTCGAGGCAATTTGGTCACTTTTCGCGACGCCGTCGGAATGGGCCTAAATTTGGCAGGTTGATCGGAAACAAAAATCGTGCCGGGGAAAATTTCGTCAATTTTCGCGACGGTGTCGGAATGTGCTAAAA
>NW_019268374.1:0-3525 GCF_002742605.1 Olea europaea var. sylvestris
TTCTTTCGCCGACTCTCCAAGCATTCCAAATATGCAAGTGCTCATTCTTTCGAAAAATGTCCGAAATCCTTCATACGTCGCGACGAAGTTGTGAGTTCAATTCAAAACGGTCGCTACATTTCCAAAAAGTACTTATGGCCCCAAAACGGACAACGTGTGCAAAAGTTACGCTCAATTCTTCTTACGCCGAATCTCCAAGTGTTCCAAATACGCAAGTGGTCATTCCATCAAAAAGTGGCCAAAATAACTCATACGACACGACGAAGTTGTGAGTTCAATCTAAAACGGTCATAACATTTCCAAAAAGTACTTATGGGTCCAAAACGGAAAACGTGTGCAAAAGTTACACTCAATTCTTCTTACGCCGACTCTCCAAGCGTTCCAAATATGTAAGTGCTCGTTATTTCGAAAAATGGCCGAAATCCCTCATACGTCACGACGAAGTGGTGAGTTCAATCCAAAACGGTCGCTACATTTCCAAAAAGTACTTATGGGCCCAAAACGGACACCGTGTGCAAAAGTTACGCTTAATTCTTCGAACGTCGACAATCCAAGCGTTCCAAATATGCAAGTGCTCATTCTTTCAAAAACTGGGCAAAATCCATCATACGTCCCGATGAAGTGGTGAGTTCAATCCAAAATGGACGCTACATTTCCAAAAAGTACTTATCGGCCCAAAACTGACACCGTGTGCAAAAGTTACGCTTAATTCTTCGAACGTCGACAATCCAAGCGTTCCAAATACGCAAGTGATCATTCTCTCTTAGACTGGCCGAAATAACTCATACGTCACGTTATAGTTGTGAGTTGAATCCAAAACGGTCGCTACATTTCCAAAAAGTACTTATGGGCCCAAAACGGACAACGAGTGCAAAAGTTACACTCAATTCTTCTTACGCCGACTCTCCAAGCGTTCCAAATATGCAAGTGCTCCTTCTATCGAAAAATGGCCGAAATAACTGATACGACATGACGAAGTTGTGAGTTCAATCCAAAACGATCGCTACATTTCCAAAAAGTACTTATGGGCCAAAAACAGACAACGTGTGCAAAAGTTACGCTCAATTCTTCTTACGCCAACTCTCCAAGCGTTCCAAATACGCTAGTGCTAGTTCTTTCGAAAAATGTCTGAAATCCCTCATACGTCACGATGAAGTGGTGAGTTCCATCCAAAACGGTCGCTACATTTCCAAAAAGTACTTATGGGCCCAAAACGGACAACGTGTGCAAAAGTTACACTCAATTCTTCTTACGCCGACACTCCAAGCGTTCCAAATACGCTAGTGCTCGTTGTTTCGAAAAATGGCTGAAATCCCTCATACGTCAAGACGAAGTGGTGAGTTCAATCCAAAACGGTCGCCACATTACCAAAAAGTACTTATGGGCCCAAAACGGACACCGTGTGCAAAAGTTACGCTTAATTCTTCGAACGTCGACAATCCAAGCGTTCCAAATATGCAAGTGCTCATTCTTTCGAAAACTGGGTAAAATCCATCATACGTCCCGATGAAGTGGTGAGTTCAATCCAAAATGGATGCTACATTTCCAAAAAGTACTTATCGGCCCAAAACTGACACCATGTGCAAAAGTTACGCTCAATTCTTCTTACGCCGACTCTCCAAGCGTTCCAAATACGCAAGTGATCATTCTCTCTTAGACTGGCCGAAATAACTCATACGTCTCGATATAGTTGTGAGTTCAATCCAAAACGGTCGCTACATTTCCAAAAAGTACTTATGGGCCCAAAACGGACAACTTGTGCAAAAGTTACACTCAATTCTTCTTACGCCGACTCTCCAAGCGTTCCAAATATGCAAGTACTCCTTCTATCGAAAAATGACCGAAATAACTCATACGACGTGACGAAGTTGTAAGTTCAATCCAAAACGGCCGCTACATTTCCAAAAAGTACTTATGGGCCAAAAACGGACAACGTGTGCAAAAGTTACGCTCAATTCTTCTTACGCCGACTCTCCAAGCGTTCCAAATATGCAAGTACTCCTTCTATCGAAAAATGGCCGAAATCCCTCATACGTCACGATGAAGTGGTGAGTTCAATCCAAAACGGCCGCTACATTTCCAAAAAGTACTTATGGGCCCAAAATGGACAACGTGTGCAAAAGTTACGCTCAATTCTTCTTACGCCGACTCTCCAAGCGTTCCAAATATGCAAGTACTCCTTCTATCGAAAAATGGCCGAAATCCCTCATACGTCACGATGAAGTGGTGAGTTCAATCCAAAACGGCCGCTACATTTCCAAAAAGTACTTATGGGCCCAAAATGGACAACGTGTGCAAAAGTTACGCTCAATTCTTCTTACGCCAACTCTCCAAGCGTTCCAAATACGCTAGTGCTAGTTCTTTCGAAAAATGGTAGAAATCCCTCATACGTCACGATGAAGTGGTGAGTTCAATCCAAAACGGTCGCTACATTTTCAAAAAGTACTTATTGGCCCAAAACGGACACCGTGTGCAAAAGTAACGCTCAATTCTTCAAACGCCGACAATTCAAGCGTTCCAAATAAGTAAGTGCTCATTCTTTTGAAAACTGGACAAAATCCCTCATACGTCACGATGAAGTGGTGAGTTCAATCCAAAACGGACGCTACATTTCCAAAAAGTACTTATGGGCCCAAAATGGAAAACATGTGCAAAAGTAATGCTCAATTCTTCTTACGCCGACTCTCCAAGCGTTCCAAATATGCAAGTGCTCGTTCTTTCGAAAAATGGCCAAAATCCCTCATACGTCACGACGAAGTTGTGAGTTCAATCCAAAACGGTCGCTACATTTCTAAAAAGTACTTATGGTCCTATAACGGAAAACGTGTGCAAAAGTTAAGCTCAATTCTTCTTACGCAGACTCTCCAAGCGTTCCAAATATGCTAGTGCTCATTCTTTCGATAAATAGCCGAAATCCCTCATACGTCACGACGAAGTTGTGAGTTCAATCCAAAATGGTCGCTACATTTCCAAAAAGTACCTATGGGCCCAAAACGGACACCGTGGGCAAAAGTTACGCTCAATTCTACGAACGTCGACAATCCAAGCATTCCAAATACGCAAGTGCTCATTCTCTCTAAAACTGGCCGAAATCCCACATACTTCACGACGAAGCATTGAGTTCAATCCAAAACAGACGCTACATTTCCAAAAAGTACTTATGGGCCCAAAACGGACAAGGTGTGCAAAAGTTACGCTCAATTCTTCTTACGCCGACTCTCCAAGCGTTCCAAATACGCTAGTGCTCGTTCTTTCGAAAAATGGCCGAAATCCCTCATACGTCAAGACGAAGTGGTGAGTTCAATCCAAAACGGTCGCCACATTTCCAAAAAGTACTTATGGGCCCAAAATGGACACCGTGTGCAAAAGTTACGCTTAATTCTTCGAACGCCGACAATCCAAGCGTTCCAAATATGCAAGTGCTCATTCTTTCGAAAACTGGGCAAAATCCCTCATACATCACGACGAAGTTGTGAGTTCTATCCAAAACGGTCGCTACATTTTCAAAATGTACTTGTGGGCCCA
>NW_019268374.1:3738-4861 GCF_002742605.1 Olea europaea var. sylvestris
ACGTCAAGACGAAGTGGTGAGTTCAATCCAAAACGGTCGCCACATTTCCAAAAAGTACTTATGGGCCCAAAACGGACACCGTGTGCAAAAGTTACGCTTAATTCTTCGAACGTCGACAATCCAAGCGTTCCAAATATGCAAGTGCTCATTCTTTCGAAAACTGGGCAAAATCCATCATACGTACCGATGAAGTGGTGAGTTCAATCCAAAATGGACGCTACATTTCCAAAAAGTACTTATCGGCCCAAAACTGACACCGTGTGCAAAAATTACGCTCAATTCTTCTTACGCCGACTCTCCAAGCGTTCCAAATACGCAAGTGATCATTCTCTCTTAGACTGGCCGAAATAACTCATACGTCTCGATATAGTTGTGAGTTCAATCCAAAACGGTCGCTACATTTCCAAAAAGTACTTATGGGCCCAAAACGGACAACGTGTGCAAAAGTTACACTCAATTCTTCTTACGCCGACTCTCCAAGCATTCCAAATATGCAAGTGCTCCTTCTATCCAAAAATGGCCGAAATAACTCATACGACATGACGAAGTTGTGAGTTCAATCCAAAATGGTCGCTACATTTCCAAAAAGTACTTATGGGCCAAAAACGGACAACGTGTGCAAAAGTTACGCTCAATTCTTCGAACGCAGAACAATCTAAGCGTTCCAAATACGCAAGTGCTCCTTCTATCGAAAAATGGCCGAAATAACTCATACGACATGACGAAGTTGTGAGTTCAATCCAAAATGGTCGCTACATTTCCAAAAAGTACTTATGGGCCCAAAACGGACACCGTGTGCAAAAGTTACGCTCAATTCTTCGAACGCAGAACAATCTAAGCGTTCCAAATACGCAAGTGCTCCTTCTATCGAAAAATGGCCGAAATAACTCATACGACATGTCGAAGTTGTGAGTTCAATCCAAAACGATCGCTACATTTCCAAAAAGTACTTATGGGCCAAAAACGGACAACGTGGGCAAAAGTTACGCTCAATTCTTCTTACGCCAACTCTCCAAGCGTTCCAAATACGCTAGTGCTAGTTCTTTCAAAAAATGGCCAAAATCCCTCATACGTCACGATGAAGTAGTGAGTTCAATCCAAAACGGTCGCTACATTTCCAAAA
>NW_019268375.1:0-4861 GCF_002742605.1 Olea europaea var. sylvestris
AAAATGACGAAATTGCCCCCGGCATGATTTTTATTTCCGATCAACCTGGCAAATTTAAGCCCATTCCAACACAGTCGCGAAAAGGGATGAAATTGACTCGGCGCGGTTTTTGTTTCCGATCTATATGTCAAATTTTAGCCCGTTTCGACACTGTCGTGAAAAATGACGAAATTGCCCCTGGCGCGATTTTTATTTCCGATCAACCTGCCAAATTTGAGCCCATTCAGACACAGTCGCGAAAAATGACGAAATTGCCCTCGGCGCGATTTTTATTTCGGACCAACCCGTCAAATTTTAGCCCATTTCTGCACAGTCGCGAAAAATGAGGAAATTGCCCCTGGGGCGATTTGTATTTCCGATCAACCAGTCAAATTTTAGCCCATTTCGGCACAGTCGCGAAAAATGACGAAATTACCCCCGGTGTGATTTTTATTTCCGATCAACCTGCCAAATTTAAGCCCATTCCGACACTGTCGCGAAAAAAGACGAAATTGACCCGGCGTGATTTTTTTTTCCGATCTATCTGTCGAATTTTAGCCCGTTTCGACATAGTCGTGAAAAATGACGAAATTGTCCCCGGCGCGATTTTTATTTCCGATCAACCTGACAAATTTAAGCCCATTCATACACAGTCGCGAAAAAAGACGAAATTGACCCGGCGCGATTTTTTTTCCGATCTATCTGTCGAATTTTAGCCCGTTTCGACACAGTCGTGAAAAATGACGAAATTGCCCCCGGCGCGATTTTTATTTCCGATCAACCTGCCAAATTTAAGCCCATTCAGACACATCGCGTAAAATGACGAAATTGCCCTCGGCGCGATTTTTATTTTCGATCAACCAGTCAAATTTTAGCCCATTTTGGCACTGTCGCGAAAAATGACGAAATTGCCCGCGGCGCGATTTTTATTTCCGATCAACCAGTCAAATTTTCGCCCATTTCGGCACAGTCGCGAAAAATGACGAAATTGCCCCCGGCGCGATTTTTATTTCCGATCAACCTGCCAAATTTAAGCCCATTCCGACACAGTCGCGAAAAAAGACGAAATTTACCCGGCGCGGCTTTTGTTTCCGATCTACCTGTCAAATTTTTGCCCATTTAGACACAGTCGTGAAAAATGACGAAATTGCCCCCGGCGCGATTTTTATTTCCGATCAACATGTCAAATTTTAGCCCACTTGAACACAATCGCGAAAAATGACGAAATTGCCCCGGCGCGATTTTTATTTCCGATCAACCTGCCAAATTTAAGCCCATTCCGACACAGTCGCGAAAAAAGACGAAATTGACCCAGCGCGGCTTTTGTTTCCGATCTACCTGTCAAATTTTTGCCCATTTCGACACAGTCGTGAAAAATGACGAAATTGCCCCCGGCGCGATTTTTATTTCCGATCAGCATGTCAAATTTTAGCCCACCTGAACACAATCGCGAAACATGACGAAGTTGCCCCCGGCATGATTTTTATTTCCGATCAACCTGCCAAATTTAAGCCCATTCCAACACAGTCGCGAAAAAAGATGAAATTGACTCGGCACGGTTTTTTTTTCCGATCTATCTGTCAAATTTTAGCCCGTTTCGACACTGTAGTGAAAAATGACGAAATTGCCCCTGGCGCGATTTTTATTTCCGATCAACCGCCAAATTTAAGCCCATTCAGACACAGTCGCGTAAAATGACAAAATTGCCCTCGGCGCGATTTTTATTTCCGATCGACCAGTCAAATTTTAGCCCATTTCGACACAGTCGCGAAAAATGACGAAATTGCCCCCGGCGCGGTTTTTGTTTCCGATCAACCAGTCAAATTTTAGCCCATTTCGACACAGTCGCGAAAAATGACGAAATTGCCCCCGGCGCGGTTTTTGTTTCCGATCAACCAGTCAAATTTTAGCCCATTTCGACACAGTCGCGAAAAATGACGAAATTGCCCCCGGCGCGGTTTTTGTTTCCGATCAACCAGTCAAATTTTAGCCCATTTCGACACAGTCGCGAAAAATGACGAAATTGCCCCCGGCGCGGTTTTTGTTTCCGATCAACCAGTCAAATTTTAGCCCATTTCGACACAGTCGCGAAAAATGACGAAATTGCCCCCGGCGCGGTTTTTGTTTCCGATCAACCAGTCAAATTTTAGCCCATTTCGACACAGTCGCGAAAAAAGACGAAATTGACCCGGCGCGGCTTTTGTTTCCGATCTACCTGTCAAATTTTAGCCCGTTTCGACACTGTCGTGAAAAATGACGAAATTGCCCCCGGTGCGATTTTTATTTCCGATCAACCTCCCAAATTTAAGCCCATTCAGATAGAGTCGCGTAAAATGACGAAATTGCCCTCGGCGCGATTTTTATTTCCGATCAACCAGTCAAATTTTAGCCCATTTCGGCACAGTCGCGAAAAATGACGAAATTGCCCCCGGCGCGATTTTTATTTCCGATCAACCTGCCAAATTTAAGCCCATTCCGACACAGTCGCGAAAAAGACGAAATTGACCCAGCGCGGCTTTTGTTTCCGATCTACTTGTCAAATTTTTGCCCATTTCGACACAATCGTGAAAAATGACGAAATTGCCCCCGGCGCGATTTTTATTTCCGATCAACATGTCATATTTTAGCCCACTTGAACACAATCGCGAAAAATGACGAAATTGCCCCCGGCATGATTTTTATTTCCGATCAACCTGCCAAATTTAAGCCCATTCCAACACAGTCGCGAAAAAAGAAGAAATTGACCCGGCGTGGTTTTTGTTTCCGATCTATCTGTCAAATTTTAGCCCGTTTCGACACTGTCGTGAAAAATAACGAAATTGCCCCCGGCGCAATTTTTATTTCCGATCAACCTGCCAAATTTAAGCCCATTCAGACACAGTCGCGTAAAATGACAAAATTGCCCTCGCGCGCGATTTTTATTTCCGATCGACCAGTCAAATTTTAATCCATTTCGACACAGTCGTGAAAAATGACAAAATTGCCCTCGGCGCGATTTTTAATTCCGATCAACCTGCCAAATTTAAGCCCATTCCGACACGGTCACGAAAAAAGACGAAATTGACCCGGCGCGGTTTTTGTTTCCGATCTACCTGTCAAATTTTAGCCCATTTCGACACAGTCGTCAAAAATGACGAATTTGCCCCCAGCGCGATTTTTATTTCCGATCAACCTGCCAAATTTAAGCTCGTTCCGACACAGTCGCGTCAAATGACGAAATTGCCCCCGGCGTTATTTTTGTTTCCGATCAACCTGTCAAATTTTAGCCCATTTCGGCACAGTCGCGAAAATTGACGAAATTGCCCCCGGCGCAATTTTTGTTTCCGATCAACCTGCCAAATTAAAGCCCATTCCGACACAGCCGCGAAAAAAGACGAAATGGACCCGGCGCGATTTTTTTTTCCGATCTATCTGTCGAATTTTAGCCCGTTTGGACACAGTCGTGAAAAATGACGAAATTGCCCCCGGAGCGATTTTTTTTTCCGATCAACCTGCCAAATTTAAGCCCATTCCGACACAGTCGTGTTAAATGACGAAATTGCCCTCGGCGCGATTTTTATTTCCGATCAACCAGTCAAATTTTAGCTCATTTCGGTACAGTCACGAAAAATGACGAAATTGCCCCCGGCGCGATTTTTATTTCCTATCAACTAGTCAAATTTTAGCCCATTTCGGCACAGTCGCGAAAAATGACGAAATTACCCCCGGCGCGATTTTTATTTCCGATCAACCTACCAAATTTAAGCCCATTCCGACATAGTCGCGTGAAATGACGAAATTGTCCCCGGCGCGATTTTTGTTTCCGATCAACCAGTCGAATTTTAGCCCATTTCGGCACAGTCGCGAAAAATGACGAAATTGCCTCCGGCGCGATTTTTATTTCCGATCAACCTGCCAAATTTAAACCCATTCCGACACAGTCGCGAAAAAAGACGAAATTGACCCGGCGCGGTTTTGTTTCCGATCAACCGGTCAAATTTTAGCCCATCTCGGCACAGTCGCGAAAAATGACGAAATTGCCCCCGGAGCGATTTTTATTTCCGATCAACCTGCCAAATTTAAGCCCATTCAGACACAGTCGCGTAAAATGACGAAATTGCCCTCAGCGCGATTTTTATTTTTGATCAACCAGTCAAATTTTAGCCCATTTCGGCACAGTCGTGAAAAATGACGAAATTGCCCCTGGCGCGATTTTTTTTTCCGATCAACCTGCTAAATTTAAGTCTATTCCGACACAGTCGTGTAAAATGACGAAATTGCCCCAGGCGCTATTTTTGTTTCCGATGAACCAGTCAAATTTTAGCCCATTTCGGCACAGTCGCGAAAAATGACGAAATTTCCCCTTGAGCGATTTTTGTTTCCGATCAACCTGCCAAATTTAAGCCCATTCCGACACTGTCGCGAAAAAAGACGAAATTGACCCGGCGCAATTTTTTTTCCGATCTATCTGTCGAATTTTAGCCCATTTCGAAACAGTCGTGAAAAATGAAGAAATTGCCCCCGGCGCGATTTTTATTTCCGATCAACCTGCCAAATTTAAGCCCATTCAGACACAGTCGCGTAAAATGATGAAATTTCCCTCGGCGCGATTTTTATTTCCGATCAACCAGTAAAAATTTTAGCCTATTTCGGCACAGTCACGAAAAATGACGAAATTGCCCCCGGCGCGATTTTTATTTCCGATCAACCAGCCAAATTTTAGCCCATTTCGGAACAGTCGCGAAAAATGACGAAATTGCCCCCGGCGCGAATTTTATTTCCGATCAACCTGCCAAATTTAAGCCCATTCCGACACAGTAGCGGAAAAAGACGAAATTGACCCGGCGCGATTTTTGTTTCCGATCTACCTGTCAAATTTAAGCCCATTTGGACACAGTCGTGA
>NW_019268376.1:0-4860 GCF_002742605.1 Olea europaea var. sylvestris
CTCTTTTTCAAAGTCAGTTTTAGCCGACAATTATATTCTCTAAGTTGAACTAATTACTTTATTTTAACCCATAATATGGTCAACAAATAGTTTAATATTGGTTGAAACTCAAATATTGGCGAAAGAACAATTGCCCGAGTATAGTGAATGGTGGGTGATTTTATGTTTTTATTTTTTTCTAACTGTCCAATCACACAATGTTGCACGTGTTCAGTAAAAAAAATTCTATGAAATTCTTTTGTACGTGTAGCATAATTCTTGGTGAAATTTGGAAGGATTAAATTGTGAAACATAAAGCTTTAGTAGTGCCTTTTATATTTGTAAATAAATAAATTATGCCCTGTTTGACAATCATTATTTCAAAACTCTTTATTCTATGTATTTATTTTCTGTCACACATTCATACAATATTTTGCACGTAAATTCAAAATTATTCCATACTTTTTAACCATATATTTTTAAAAAAATTCATTAGTCAAAACAAAGTTTTTACCTAATAATGATCATCGAACATAGGTTATATATATGATAGCCTTCTATTTACGAGTGTAGCTCTTAGGTGGGACGCTCCTTGGCCCGCCATAGAAAAATGTATCCTTTTAGTGAGCCCCATTATTTTTATCAAAATATATTCTTTAATAGTAATTTGACATCATTTCAACCATACATTTTCATTAAAATTAGGGATAATTGCAGCTATGATCCAAAACCTTTCAAAAAGTTGTAGACTTTCCCTTAACATTTCATTTGTGACAACTGTCACTCCAAACTTTTCAAAATGTTGCGAATGAACGGATTCCATCCATATTTCTACTAGTTGACCAAAAATATGGACATTGACCACATGTTAATCAATTATAAAGGAACAAAATGGTAACTCTATATTTTTCACATTAGAAAACCTAAATAAAAACAATAAATTAAGAATACAGAAGAAAACAAAATAAAAAGGAAAAAGAAAATTTTCTTCTCCCCCACTTTCACCCTCAATGCCCACCCCTACCCTAACCTAAATCGGAAATCTTCTTTCTGTTTTCCCGTCATCCCTTGCTTTCAACCATCAACGAAGGCCACCACCATTCCACTGTCTTCATCCATCACCCAAAACCATCACCATCACCATTCCCTTGCCTTTCATCCATCACCCAAATTTGCCACCATTTTCGTTCCTTTAGCTATTCTCAACATCATCAAATTCTCCATCAACACACCTTGAACCCCCATCAACATAATCAAAATGGCAGTAGCTTTGGCTAGCTGTAGCCACCATGAATTCACAGCAAAAAAAGGGGCAGAAATTTTGAGATTAAATAGAAGAAATTAGTGTAGAATGGGTAAAATTACCTCATCTTTTGCCATTGTTATGTCAGAGTGGGAATTGAAAATTTGCAATTTTTCCTTATTCGAGTCGAATTACTGACCACAACTTTGGTCTATTGAAGTCCCTTCCATGAGGTTAGGATGGTTGTTGGTGACGGTGGATTTCTGATTTGGGGTTGAGAGTGAAGGTGGGGGAGAAGAAGATTTCTTTTTCCTTTTTATTTTGTTTTCTTCTTTATTCTTTTTTTATTTAAGTTTTTAAACGTGAAAAATATAAAGTTACCATTTTGTCCCTTTATAACTGATTAATATGTAGTCAAAGTCCATTTTTTAGGTCAACTAACAGAAAATATGTATGGAATCCGTCCATTGGGGTTTCATCCGTAACGTTTTGAAAGATTTGAAGTGACGGCTACCACAAAAGAAAGGTTAGGAAAAAGTCTGCAACTTTTTGAAAGGCCTGGGATGTCAACTGCAATTATCCCTTAAAATAATATTACACATAAATTCAAAACTTTTCTTTATTTTTTAAACACATATTTCCCATCAATACAATATTCAAAAATGTACTTTTTGACAAGAATGAGGCTCAAACAAGGACAAAGTAAAAATACTATCCAATCCTATTATTCGTACAATGACACAATTCTAATAATCACAAGAGTTATCCTACGTCGAAGACCGAGTCCCACTCCAACCATCTTAAATATAGTCACTAGATACTGACCCGTTTTAGTGAACAAGTATTAACAACAAAATCTTCAAAGCCTTGAGCATAATTTGGGAGGGACAATGTTTTATGAACTTCAAGAATGTTCAAAACCCCAACAAATGCATGAAGAAGTAGCTGAAGACTAATCTTGAAAGTGATCTTGGGATATTACGCTTCGGTAGAGGGGTACGTGTTGTCAGATGTTTTATGCAACATAATATACAAAGTAGACATGTCTTCGCTCGTGATATTGTGCAAAACTCAATCATACCTCTATCAAGGCATAATATTCCTTAAATACGTCTTAGAACTTGTTCCACATTTGGTATATAGAGAGCACTTTATGTCCTGTACAATTTTTTTAGCAGTAATCTGATTTGACTGATTTTGTGCACCATCTCTCGTGCGATCAACAAAGTCAATATTATTGATCGTCAAACACGCATCCAACGACTAATCATCACTTTAGTTTGGCACATCCATCACAAGTAAATGTGACATACATGTTTTAAACACTTTCAAGAGATATAATTCATGTCTACATCAGTATGTTTTAATATAATACCAATTTTTATTTTTTTCCAAAAAAATCACCTTTTATAAATTTGAATAGTGTAATGATGGGAAATGTGTGGTTAAAAAATAAGACTTTTTTTTTTGAATTTACATGTAATATTATTTTATTGAAAAATATGTGATTGAAATGATATCAAATGACTATTTAAAAATATATTTTTTTTCAAATAATGTGGATCAAACCGGACCTTAGCATTTTTGAGGGGGCCTTGGATACAGATTAGTAGCTGCCAAATAATGGTGCAGATCAAATGTCAAGATCAGATACAGGACGGGACCACAACGCCATTCTCGATTCTCATTGATCGTTAGGGATGGCAACGAGTTAAGTCGAGCCTGCTCGCGAGTCAAAAATCAAGGCTCGAGCTTTTTGAAAACGAGTTTTTTTTTGCCAGAGCCGAGTCGAGCAAAAGTTCAGCCAAAAAATCAAGGCTCGAGCCTTACCGAGCCAAAACAGGCCGAACTGAGCCGCCTCATTTTTTTTCCCTCTTAAAAGGCAGCTAAGCTGCCTGCTGCCTTTGTTACAAAGGCATCATTTTGCTGCCTTTTAACATTTTTTTTTGTGAGCCGGCCAGCAAGCCACACGGGTCGGCTCGACATACCAAGATGGGGCTCGGTTTGACCGAGCCTCGAGACGAGCTGGCTCGAGCTTTTTGTGGGCTGAGTCACGGGCGGCTCGAGCCCTCGAGCCTTTTTATCATCCCTATAATGATCGCTAAAAGAAGGGATTTACATTGGGTATTGCTCCAACAACGAGGGACCCAACGTTCAACAAAATCGACACGTAAGACGAATTCCGTGAACCCTTTTGCACTGGATAAATACCCCGTTTAACTTTATTTTGTGTAGCTAGCCACCGCCTTCCTTTTCACATTGTTTGGTTATTGGAACGGTGTCCTGATAGCTAACATGTAATAAAATATTAGAACTGAACTGAAAATTAGAAGTTTTGTAATACTTGCTTGATTCGTGCTAAATGATTAGCGTATTTTATACACTTATTTTAGTCTTTAAATATAGATATTTTAAAATTCTTTTGATTAATTATGATTTAATTCATTCAATATTTTGCTTATTAGAAAAAACTCGATGATTAAACTTGAAATTAGAAGAAATGAGCTGAAAATGGCGAAAAAGGACAAAGTACAAAGTTTGAGAATCAAATTATAAATATTCAATTGTTGATTCGAACCACAAGATGATACTTGAAGATTGCTAGGAGTCAGTTGAATGTAATTAGAAATAAAAAAAATGAATTGAATATGATCAGAGTATTATCATGAATAAATTTTCAATCACACAAGTTATATTCCAGATTTTTTAGCTGAAGACTAAGACTCATTTTTTAAATAGTAAACGTCCCAACTGATATATTTTTAATAAAATTGTAACCCTTTGAGCTAGCTTTTTCAATGCACTTTGAATTGCATCGTTCTGATTTTAGAAAAGGAAAGTTATAACCAATATATTGACAATTGTATAGAGACAAACATGCGCTTGCAAATGCAACTTATTCGATTGGAATTCTTTTGAAACCCAATTTGGACTTAATTTTCAACTCCTACGGATATCTAACAGCAGAATACATTAGAGACATCTCTCATATACATCCCACGCAACAAAATTCATCAATTAACATCACCAATGAAAGGGCAATCCATTGTTCTTGTAAGAATTAAAAGACAATTACAAGTTTTCAAAAAATTGAGTTTCAACCTTAATTTTTGAAGAGACAACAAGAAAATATATTGGAGATTTATGAACAAAATATTAAACAAATTCAATATTTCAATATTCTTCTTCTCATTCATCAATCTAAAATTCGGGTAATGTTTTTCCAATTAAACATGTTTTCTTGTGATTTTGTAAAACTAGGGTAGGGTTTTAACTACTAAGATATTGATGAACTCTTATTATGATATTTTAATATAAATTTGATAATTTAATGTTCAATATGTGTTTATTTTTGGATGATTATTATAGGATCAATGACTTTTTAATTACTTGATCACTAATTGAATTGATTGTGAATTTTATTGATTTCGAGAAAAATAATAACAATTATTATAAAGTCCCATAGATAATAAAGATATATTGCTATGTTTTGCATGATTTCTATAGACGTTCTAGCTTTTTTTATGCATACTTTTATGTTCGCATCTTTCATAGAAATACAAGAAAGTCATATAAGATGATAGATTTAATTGATATCGAGATATGCTTTTCGTTAACTTAAGAACATTTATCAACAA
>NW_019268377.1:0-1698 GCF_002742605.1 Olea europaea var. sylvestris
GCCCAAAATCCCTCATACATGACGACGAAGTGGTGAGTTCAATCCAAAACGGTCGCTACATTGCCAAAAAGTACTTATGGGCCTAAAATGGACATCGTGTTCAAAAGTTACGCTCAATTCTTTGTCCGTCGACTCTCCAAGCGTTCTAAATATGCAAGTGCTCATTCTTTCAAAAAATGGACAAAATCCCTCGTACGGCACGATGAAGTGGTGAGTTCAATCCAAAATGGTCGCTACATTTCCAAAAAGTACTTATGGGCCCAAAACGGACACCGTGTACAAAAGTTACGCTCAATTCTTCGTCCGCCGACTCTCCCAGCATTCTAAATAAGCAAGTGCTCATTCTTTCAAAAAATGGCCATAATCCCTCGTACGTCACGACGAAGTGGTGAGTTCAATCCAAAACGGTCGCTATATTTCCAAAAAGTACTTATTGGCCCGAAACGGATACCGTGTGCAAGAGTTAAGCTCAATTCTTCGTTCGTCGACTCTCCAAGCGTTCTAAATATGCAAGTGCTCATTCTACTGATAAAAGGCCAAAATCTCTCGCACGTCACGACGAAGTGGTGAGTTCAATCCTAAACGGTGGCTGCATTTCTAAAAAGTACTTTTGGGCCAAAAACGGAAATCGTGTGCAAAAGTTACGCTCAAGCATTCTAAATATGCTAGCGCTCATTCTTTCAAAAAATGGCCAAAATCTCTCATACGTGATGACGAAGTGGTGAGTTCAATCCAAAACGGTCGCTACATTTCCAAAAAGTACTTATGGGCCCAAAACGGACACCGTGTGCAAAAGTTACGCTCAATTCTTTGTCCGTCGACTCTCCAAGCGTTCTAAATATGCAAGTGTTCATTCTTTCGAAAAATGGCCAAAATTCCTCGTACGGCACGACGAAGTGGTGAGTTCAATCCAAAACGGTCGCTACATCTCCAAAAAGTACTTAAGGGCCCAAAACGGATACCGTGTGCAAAAGTTACGCTAAATTCTTCGTCCGCCGACACTCCAGGCGTTCTAAATATGCAAGTGCTCATTATTTCAAAAAATGGCCAAAATCCCTCGTTCGTTACGATGAAGTGGTGAGTTCAATCCAAAACGGTCGCTACATTTCCAAAAAGTACTTATCGGCCCAAAACGGACACCGTGTGCAAAAGTTACGCAAAATTCTTCGTCCGCCGACTCGCCAAGCATTCTAAATATGCTAGTGCTCATTCTTTCGAAAAATGACCAAAATCCCTCGTACTTCACAACGAAGTGGTGAGTTCAATCCAAAACGGTCGCTCCATTTCCGAAAAGTACTTATGGGCCTAAAACGGACACCGTGTGCGAAAGTTACGCTCAATTCTTCGTCCGCCGACTCTCCAAGCATTCTAAATATGCTAGTGCTCATTCTTTCGAAAAATGACCAAAATCCCTCGTACATCACGACGAAGTGGTGAGTTAAGTCCAAAACGGTCGCTACATTTCCAGAAAGTACTTATGGGCCAAAAAGGACACCGTGTGCAAAAGTTACGCTCAATACTCCGAACGGGAACAATCCAGGCGCTCCAAATATTCAGGTGCTCATTCTTTCCAAAAATGGCCGAAATCCCTCTTACGTCACGACGAAGTGCTGAGTTCAATCTAAAACGGTCGCTACATTTCCGAAAAGTACTTATGGGCCCAAAACGGACACCGTGTGCAAAAGTTACGCTCAATTC
>NW_019268377.1:1940-4859 GCF_002742605.1 Olea europaea var. sylvestris
CGGACGCTGTGTGCAAAAGTTACGCTCAATTCTTCGTACGGCGACAATCCAAGTGTTCCAAATATGCAAGTGCTCATTCTTTCATAAAATGGCTGAAATTCCTCATAAGTCACGACGTAATGGTGAGCTCAATCCAAAACGGTCGCTACATTTCTAAAAAAAACTTATGGACCCAAAACGGACACCGTGTGCAAAAGTTACGCTCAATTCTTTGTCCGTCGACTCTCCAAGCGTTCTAAATATGCAAGTGCTCATTCTTTCAAAAAATGGACAAAATCCCTCGTACGGCACGACGAAGTGGTGAGTTCAATCCAAAACGGTCGCTACATTTCCAAAAAGTACTATCGGCCCAAAACGGACACCGTGTGCAAAAGTTACGCTCAATTCTTCGTACGCCGACTCTCCAAGCGTTCCAAATATGCAAGTGGTCATTCTTTCAAAAAATGGCCAAAATCCCTCGTACTTCACGATGAAGTAGTGAGTTCAATCCAAAACGGTCGCTACATTTCCAAAAAGTACTTATGGGCCCAAAACGGACACCGTGTGCAAAAGTTACGCTCAATTCTTTGTCCGTCGACCCTCCAAGCGTTCTAAACATACAAGTGCTCATTCTTTCGAAAAATGGCCAAAATCCCTCGTACGTCACGACGAAGTGGTGAGTTCATCCAAAACGGTCGCTACATTTCCAAAAAGTACTTATGGGCCCAGAACGGATACCGCGTGCAAAAGTTACGCTGAATTTTTCGTCCGTCGACTCTCCAAGCGTTCCAAATATGCAAGTGCTCATTCTTTCGAAAAATGGCCAAAATCCCTCGCACATGACGATGAAGTGGTGAGTTCATTCCAAAACGGTAGCTACATTTCCAAAAAGTACTTATGGGCCCAAAACGGACACCGTGTGCAAAAGTTACGCTCAATTCTTCGTCCGTCGACCCTCCAAGCGTTCTAAATATGCAAGCACTCATTCTTTCGAAAAATGGCCAAAATCCCTCGTACGGCACGACGAAGTGGTGAGTTCAATCCAAAATGGTCGCTACATCTCCAATAAGTACTTATGGACCCAAAACAAACACCGTGTGCAAAAGTTACGCTAAATTCTTCGTCCGCCGACTCTCCAGGCGTTCTAAACATGCAAGTGCTCATTCTTTCGAAAAATGGCCGAAATCCCTTATACGTCACGAGGAAGTTGTGTGTTCAATCCAAAACGGTCGTTACATTTCCAAAAAGTACTTATCGGCCCAAAACGGACACCGTGTGCAAAAGTTACGCTCAATTCTTCGTACGCCGACTCTCCAAGCGTTCCAAATATGCAGGGGCTCATTCTTTTAAAAAATGGCCAAAATCCCTCGTACTTCACGACGAAGTGGTGAGTTCAATTCAAAACGGTCGCTACATTTCCAAAAAGTACTTGTGGGCCCAAAACGGACACCGATCGCAAAAGTTACGCTCAATCTTCGTCCACCGACTCTCAAAGCATTCTAAATATGCTAGTGCTCATTCTTTCGAAAAATGGCCAAAATCCCTCGTACATCACGACGAAGTGGTGAGTTCAATCCAAAACGGTCGCTTCATTTCCAGAAAGTACTTATGGGCCAAAAATGGACACCGTGTGCAAAAGTTACGCTCAATCCTTCGAACGCGAACAATCCAGGCTTCAAATATTCAGGTGCTCATTCTTTCAAAAAATGGCCAAAATCCCTCTTACGTCACGACGAAGTGCTGAGATCAATCTAAAACGGTCGCTACATTTCCGAAAAGTACTTATGGGCCAAAACGGACACCGTGCACAAAAGTTAAGCTCAATTCTTCGTCCGCCGACTCTCCAAGCATTCTAAATATGCAAGTGCTCATTCTTTCAAAAAATGGCCATAATCCCTCGTACGTCACGACGACGTGGTGAGTTCATTCCAAAACGGTCGCTACATTACCAAAAAGTACTTATGGGCCCAAAACGGATACCGTGTGCAAAAGTTACACTTAATTCTTCGTCCGTCGGCACTCCAAGCGTTTCAAATATGCAAGTGCTCATTCTTTTGAAAAATGGCTAAAATCCCTCGTACATGACGACGAAGTGGTGAGTCCAATCCAAAACGGTCGCTACATTTCCAAAAAGTACTTATGGGCCCAAAACGGACACCGTGTACAAAAGTTACGCTCAATTCTTCGTCCGTCGACCCTCCAAGCGTTCTAAATATGCAAGTGCTCATTCTTTCGAAAAATGACCAAAATCCCTCGTACGGCACGATGAAGTGGTGAGTTCAATCCAAAACGATCGCTACATTTCCAAAAAGTACTTATGGGCCCAAAACGGACACCGGGTGCAAAAGTTACGCTCAATTCTTCGTCCGTCGACCCTCCAAGCGTTCTAAATATGCAAGTGCTCATTCTTTCGAAAAATGACCAAAATCCCTCGTACGGCACGATGAAGTGGTGAGTTCAATCCAAAACGATCGCTACATTTCCAAAAAGTACTTATGGGCCCAAAACGGACACCGGGTGCAAAAGTTACGCTCAATTCTTCGTCCGTCGACCCTCCAAGCGTTCTAAATATGCAAGTGCTCATTCTTTCGAAAAATGACCAAAATCCCTCGTACGGCACGATGAAGTGGTGAGTTCAATCCAAAACGATCGCTACATTTCCAAAAAGTACTTATGGGCCCAAAACGGACACCGTGTGCAAAAGTTACGCTTAATTCTTCGTCCGTCGACTCTCCAAGCGTTCCAAATATGCAAGTGCTCATTCTTTCAAAATATGGCCAAAATCCCTCGTACGTGACGATGAAGTGGTGAGTTCAATCCAAAATGGTCGCTACATTTCCAAAAAGTACTTATGGGACCAAAACGGACACCGTGTGAAAAAGTTACGCTCAATTCTTCGTCCGTCGACCCTCCAAGCGTTCTAAATATGCAAGTGCTCAT
>NW_019268378.1:0-951 GCF_002742605.1 Olea europaea var. sylvestris
GAAATCCATCGGGTAAAGGTGGTATGTCGGGTGGTGGATCAATATTTCTGAAGGTTTGTGATTTGTCTCCCATTCTAGAGAGACGGGATAACGTTCTGGGCTAGGGAGAGAAAGTGGGGTTGAGGGTTTGGTTTTGGTTTAGGGTTTGGCGTTTAGGGATTGCGGCCCTTCTGGAATCATTGGTAATGGTCCCTGACCTTGATTCAATGCGTAGAGTGGAGTTTTGAAAACATTGGGATTCGTGCAATCAACTTTTTCATATACATCTGATTCTATTGCTTCCAAAACCATTGTGGCTTGAAGTGGTGGAAGATTTTTGGTTGGTTGGGGTTGAAATCCACCGCATAAAGGTGGTATGTCGGATGGTGGATCAAGATTTTTGAAGGTTTGTGATTTGTCTCGCATGCTAGAGAGAAGGGAGAGTGTTTTAAGCTAGAGAGAGAAAGTGTGGTTTAGGGTTTGGTTTTGGTTTAGGGTTCAGGGTTTGGGGTTTATGGTTTAGGGTTTAGGGATTTCGGCCCTTCTGGAACCATTGGTGATGGTCGAAAACCATGATCCAATGCGTAGAGTGGAGTTTTGATAACATTGGGATTCATGCCGCCAACATTTTCATATAAATCTGATTCTATTGCTTCCAAAACCATTGTGGCGTGGAGTACTGGATGATTTTTGGTTGTTTGGGGTTGAAATCCATCGGGTAAAGGTGGTATGCCGGGTGGTGGATCTAGATTTTTGAAGGTTTGTGATTTTTCTCCCATTCTAGAGAGAAGGGAGAGCGTTTTGGGTTAGAGAGAGAAAGTGCTATTTAGGGTTTGGTTTTGGTTTTGGTTTTGGTTTAGGGTTTAGGTTTTGGGGTTTGGGGTTTAGGGATTTAACCCCTTCTGGAATCATTGGTGATGGTCCCAGACCCTGATTCAATGCCTAGAGTGGAGTTTTGAAAACATTGGGATT
>NW_019268378.1:4575-4858 GCF_002742605.1 Olea europaea var. sylvestris
AAACATTGGGATTCGTACCATCAATGTTTTCATATAAATCTGATTCTATTGCTTCCAAAACCATTGTGGCTTAGAGTACTGGATGATTTTTGGTTGTTCGGGGTTGAAATCCACCGGGTAAAGCTGGTATGTTGGGTGGTGGATCTAGATTTTTGAAGATTTGCGATTTGCCTCCCATTCTAGAGAGAAGGGAGAGCGTCTTGGGTTAGAGAGAGAAAGTGTGGTTTAGGGTTTGGTTTTGGTTTAGGTTTCAGGGTTTGGGGTTTATGGTTTAGGGTTTAGG
>NW_019268379.1:0-2444 GCF_002742605.1 Olea europaea var. sylvestris
TGGTGATGGCAAGAAAAGAACTTCGTAACGACTCATTGGTATGTAAACTTTAGATTTTGCTTTTTGGATATTCAAGGAGTTTATGTTACTCAAGCCACTTTTCTATGGATCGTTTAATGATGGTTTTTGTCGATTCCTATAATTAAAAAAATGGTCAATTTATTTAGAAATATTCTGATTTGATGTCGTTCATTTTCTTTATATAAATTTTTAGAACTTTTGTTAACACTGAGTCTTGAATCTTGAAGTTTTCATCCTTTTTTTGGGGGTGGGGGAGGGGGGGATATGTCTATGTAGAGTAGCATCTAGCGCCAATGCCTATTTTAAAAACAATTCTGCTACTCGTATAGAACCAGTTGACAGAGTGAGGTGGAAAAAATGAATAAAATAAAATGAAACCAAATGAAATGTCAAGACCTGACATAAAATCCGACCCGGCCTAACCCATTGTATTTCTCTAATTCTCAGACGAAATGCAGAGAGGCGAGTGGAAGGCGAATCAAAGGCAATCGAAGCTCCATCTCTTCTCTCTGTCCCATCTTCATCATTCTCCTACTCCAGTGTAGAACTCAACGCCGTCGCAGCGAGAGTCCAAAAAGTTACAGTTGTCTGATTTTTCTCGATAATTTTGTTCGACCTTCGAAGCTGTAACAACAATCTTCTCCGGTGAAATCGACAAGTAAATTAGGTGCTCCTAATATGTAGTTTACGTGGGTATGTCGAAGCTAGTCTACATGTAGTTTACATGGGTATATAGAAATCGACAGATAAAATTTGTGTATTTTTTGAGTTTTCAGTAAGAACCCAAAATATGAGATTTTTTATATCACATACACGCCTGGTCACTGCAAGAAGCAGCTGAAGTTGACTTATATTCTGAGATTCTTTGTATCACAAATACTTATACATTCGAAAAATTAATTTTGGGCTCTGAGACTCTGGGCACTGCAAGATTCTGAGATTCATTGTATCACATGCATGAATGTGTACTGCAAGAATTGCATTGTGTCACTGCAAGAATGTGTCATTGAATGTGTGTATTGCAGTTTGATAAAGCCACATTTCATGTGTCACTGAGTGAAATTCATTGTATCACATACATGCCTGAATGTATATTGTAAGAATTGCATTGTATCACTGCAAGAATGTGTCACTGAAATGTGTGTATTGCAGTTTGATGAAGCCTGAGTGAGATTCATTGTATGACATACATGTCTGAATGTGTACTGCAAGAATGTGTCACTCAAATGTATACTGAATGTGTGTATTGCAGTTTGATGAAGCCACATTTCATGTGTCACTGAGTGTGCTTATTGCAGTTTACAACGACAGGACAAAATGATGGAGTCTGCCATGGATGTAGAAGACGTGGTCACATCTTTGCGGATTGCCAAAACAAGGTCCCTTGCCCGTGGTGTAAAGATGCATATGTGAAGTGTTTTGCGGTGGTCAAGAACACTAAGAACAAAGGTAAATTGTTCAAGTGTTGTAGCAAAAATTATGGATTTTGGGAGTGGGTCAAAGAGGGTAAAACGTCCGGTGAATCAAGTTCCATTGGCAACTCCTTCAATAATCATGTGGCGACCGAATTAGAGAACAACGTCTCTTGCATGTTTGAAACAATATGCCGATTAACTCAAGAAAAAGACATGGAGATAACTATTACAATACGCAAAGGAAAGGCAAATGCGGAATGTGATGAGAAAGGAAAGGGGCCGGCATGATTTTCTACACTTGTTTGAAGTCTCTGTGTATCTATCAAATGTTTCTTGGTTTGAAATTATGAATGACTGCATATCAGCGTATTGGTTAGTTACTAGGCTGGTAGGAAAATGTTGATTTTCAGATTGGAACTATCTGTGGGCTTTATATTTTTGTAATCAATCACCATATGAAGTTCAATCATTTTGTTATTGGTATATCAAATGTCCATTAGTTTCTTTTGAATGCTATTTCTTTAAACAACTAATTGTGTATGAGCTCCAAACTAGGGGAAATGAATGGATATGGCTACTGTAATATTCATTCTATCCATTTAGCAAGAGAAATAATCATTGTAGTGCCTGGTTTGGAGTTAAACCTGAAGTCAGATAGCTGAAGTTTTCAGTAACATCAAATTACTCCCTCTTATCAGGATTTGCCTACTAATTATAACAATTGAGCTGGAATTTGGTGTCTCAATATATAAAATAAGGCTAAAAAGAGAAGTACTACTTCAAACACAATATCAAAAAGCTTTATAAACCACAATATTACACTATGTCTGTCTCACGGTAATATAAAATGTAGGACACACAACATTCCATAAAGACTTGTATGAAGATAGCATATGTTGAAAACCAACTTAATGCAACAGCAGCACGTGGACAACTTGGCATGTCGACTTGTATGACTTGTTGGCATCATTAATTTCTAAGCTGGTTTGAATGGAAAAACTTATCCAG
>NW_019268379.1:5664-9909 GCF_002742605.1 Olea europaea var. sylvestris
ACCAACATTGGACCAAAAAATATTTTTCACAACAAACATAAATTTTCAATGACTATTAACACAAGTTTTTCATTCCCTAACTCCAGCACATTTTATTTTCGACAATATGAAAAAATACTCATTACGACAATTTGTAAATTTTTGACCAAAAAAAAAAAATGTCATCCAACATTGAATCGAAACAATGATTTCTTCACAATACATGTAGATTTTCAACAACTATAAATGCAAGTTTGTGATTAACTCTAGCCGACATTGCAGAAATTCGAAAATCAGAAAATATCCATTACCTTTGTCTACCATTTTCGATTAACTCCTTCCAATATTTGTCTGTTATTATTTGACACTGCAAATGGTGAAATTTGGAGAAGATGGGTTGTATTTCGCTCGAAGAGGGTATGCAAGTTCGTGCCTTGTCTGATTCTCAAAGAAGGATTATTCCTGTTTTGGGTGTATAGGGCCGGGTAGGAAAATGTAAAGGAGGCCCAGTTGCTTTGGATTCAAAATAAATATTTTTTAATTCTTTAGTGGCAGCCAACTTGCTTGTACAAGAATTAATTTGTGTATTTTAATCAATAATTCCACCTTCTTCTGTCAAGTACCATGTCAAGTAACGGGTACAACAAGAATAATTCTTTTAAAAAACTTGTTGCCTATTGAAAAGGAAACTTCCAGTGAGCTTCGCAACCCATATTCACAAACTAGGGTTGCTAATGAAGATCAGACATTTTTCGAAGTATGAAAACCTGTATCAGCAATTGTAAAAACTTGTTTCATAAATTATAACAAAAAAGCCAAATAGCCAGAGTCAAAAATCAACCCAAAAATAGGGCACTCGCTCAATACGAATTATTTCATCCTAAGTCCTAATCAGATCTTTCTCTATGCCATTGTTTGAGCCGCATTATTGGAATGAAAATATATTTTTGAACAGTATATTAATAGAAAATGTGTGGTTAAAAAATAAAGAAATATTTTGAATTTGCGTGTAATATTTATTAAAGAATGTATGGTTGAAATGATGTCAAATCACTGTTGAAGAATATTTTTTTTTCAAATAATGTGACTCAAAAAAGTCTTATATCTTTTATCTGCAAAATATTTTTGTTACAAAATAGTCAAATTGTGAATTTAATTTTGAAGTTCATTATGTTTGAACCACATTTTTTCAAAAAAGTACATTCTTAAACAATGATTTGACATCATTTCAACTACACAATTTTTAATAAAATAATATTACACGTAAATCCAAAACTTTTATTTATTTTTTAACCACACATTTTCCATCAATACACTATTTAAAAATGCATTTTTAAAAATATAATGTGACTCAAACAAGGGCTGAAACCATCAAATCATGGTCATCTTTAAAATCCAAAAGACATCTAATGGCTGATCGGCCGACAAAACTTGCTTACTAAGAAAGATGAATAGATTTGAAGAAATAATGTAATTGCTGATTGAATAATGTTATGTAGTCCAGAGGTGACACTGTCAATTTAAGTGGCGCTAGATGATAGGTTGAATAAAAGATGAAATTTAATTTCATCTATCATTAATGCCACGTTAACTTCACTAAATTGGGATTGTAATATTAGTGGGACTAAATAACATTATTGTCACTAATTTTTTGATTTAATCAATTAGACTATATACCTTTAGAACTGACCAAACAATCTCATTTTTGAGTTTTTTTTTTTTTTAAATCGAAATTCTTAAATGAACAACTATTTTTTAATTACGTCTTTATTATCGAAAAAAATAAAAGAATACTATTATTACCAAAGAATTGTCTAATTCACTCACTCACTCTCTAAAAAATCTTGAGAGAGGAACAAAACTAGGTGAAACTGCTGAACTTAATGATGCAAAACCACCGCAGGAAATTTTCCCCACGACAGCTATACATCGTCGTTAATTGGCCTCCTACACAAGCAACTTCTCCATCACCTACAAGCCCTCCCCCTCCACCTCCCTCTCTAACACCAGCTTCCGCACTAACACCACCACCGACCACTACTGCTACTCCTCCTGCTTTTACGTTTCCACAGTCCCCTTCGTCGCCACCCACAGGAGGGAATTCTCCGCCGGCTCCATCCACTAGAAATTTTCCTCCTGTGTTGGAATATAAAATCCACATCAGTAGAATATTCCAGTTTAACAGGATATTCACTTTCAACTCAACCAAGTCCATGTCCGGCAAATTACTTCTTATTCCAGAATTTCCAGATTCTAGAGACTTCCTAGTTAGCTAGTTATTTTCTCTATAAATACTAGAGTTTGTACACATTTTAATTCATTGGATTGTAGTCTCCAATCCCTCCTTCCATGGAGGTTTCTTCCTCTTATATGGAGTGTATTTCCTCCTTTGTGGAGTGTCTTTCTCTTACTCCTATTATGGAGTGTTATCATCATCCTATTTTGGAGTTGTTTGTTTCTCCTATCATGGAGTGTACTTCCTCCTTTACTGGAGTGTTTTGTTCATCTCCTTATGGAGTTTAATACATTGTTTTTCATTCAATAAATCTAAAATGGTATCAGAGCAAAACATTTGCTTCCTGCTGCTATTTTTCTGGAGTTAATTCATCTCCATTTCCTGTGTTCTGCTCAATGGAAGCAGATCTAATTTTCTTCTATCTTGGAATAATTCTGGAAGTTTCATTTCCAGCAGATTTTAGTTCCTTCATCAGAAATAAGTTCAGATTTTAGTTTCTTCTAATTTTCTACTGTCGCTTTATTTTTCCACACGTCACTCAAATCTGGCCCCAATTAATCAGTACTGATGTTGTCTACCGTATGGAATTTGCATCAAATTGTATAGCTGGAAGTCTAGGCCTGAAAATGACAGAATTGGACAATGGATTTCAGTCGGTGATGGCAGATCCTTCCAATCTCCAGATGATAACTGAAGCTGAAATACTTTTGCTGGAATTATTCTGTTCTCTGCCATCATTTGGTCAAATATGTGTGAGGCATTGAACTCTTGGTGGCTGCATTCTCCCAGAGTTCCGATTGACAACGTGATTTCTCAGGCAAATTTGCATATAATCCAATTTCACCTCCATTGCTGAGATAAAAGTTCAATTAGATGTCATTTTCGGATTCAGAATCATCCTCTTCTGCAACTTTTAAGCTCGGTTTACCAGCATTCGAAGTTGCAAATTTGATGCGTTCACAGTGGAGACTGAAGAGGAATACTCACTTTAGCAGGTTTCATGCTTGTCATTGAAGATTATACTGGAATATGTTACTGTATCATGGATATTCAACTCGTATATGATCAAAGAAAATTCCAAGTTCTGATGTGCATACAAGGTGTTTGGAAAAATGTCTAAGAAAGCTCCTTTGCAGAGAGTTTCCCACCAGTCAATTGAAGAAGGAATGGATTCCGATTGAGCTCAATTTTTGATGTTCGATTCAATCCCAGCACTCTGAAATTTCTCATAGCACTTTTCCATTATATCCCTTCCCCTGCTGCCAGCCTGCCACCAAAAGCTTGCAAGGTGGAGTTCATGGTCAATGCATTTGGTTCACATTCTTGCAACCAAAGCATTTGTACAAGAGCTGGTTCCATCTCTATAACCTCTTTGATTTTCCATAAACATCAATGAGAGTATTATGTTGGGCTTGATTCCTCGAACTGCCATGTCAGAAAACAGAAGAGCAGTGTATTTGCATCCATGTTTCACTCATTAATCTTCAAGAGGGATCTCCTAGTCCATCTTGAGGGGGGTGTGTTGGAATATAAAATCCACATCAGCAGAATATTCCAGCTTAACAGGATATCCACTTCCAGCTCAACCAAGTCCATGTCCGGCAGATTACTTCTTATTCCAGAATTTCCAGATTCTAGAGACTTCCTAGTTAGTTAGTTATTTTCTCTATAAATACTAGAGTTTGTACACATTTTAATTCATTGGATTGTAGTCTCCAATCCCTCCTTCCATTGAGGTTTCTTCCTCCTATATGGAGTGTCTTTCCTCCTTTGTGGAGTGTCTTTCTCTTCCTCCTATTATGGAGTGTTATCATCATCCTATCTTGGAGTTGTTTGTTCCTCCTATCTCCATGATACTTCCTCCTTTAATTGAGTGTTTTGTTCTTCTCCTTATGGAGTTTAATACATTGTTTTTCATTCAATAAATCTCATAGTCTGCACCGAGCTGGAACACTTTGTCTCCGCCTCCGAGTACAAGACCTCCGCCGTCACCTCCTCACCGTCATCAGATGGTGGTGGGATATCAAGGG
>NW_019268379.1:13302-31771 GCF_002742605.1 Olea europaea var. sylvestris
AATAGTTAAATATATGTATAATTTCTTCAGTGAGTAGAGAATAAGTAAGTTCAATTTGTTATAATTATATCTCATTGAACTACAATGAGATTTTACCAATTATCGATAAAAAAAATTATTAAATAATTAAAGCGTAAGGTTTGGATTATTTAAGCTTGACCTTTCGAAATAAAAGTTTGATTTCAATATGACATTAGAGTTCATAATGACATTAAAAGCTGTATATATCTTACAAGGTTTATCCACCTTATTGATACCCCACTTTATAGATGGACAACCTTCTATAGTCAATGCATGCATGCATATTTTCGTTAATGTTCTCTGTCCTATTAAAATTGGGTCCATGCAATGCAAGTTGTGATTGAGACCAATAGTGATTAGTGGTTGAGTACTGAGGAGAAAGTCTAAATGGGATCCACCGAGACCGACTTGACCGGTTAGTTTGTTGTGGACAAACGAATACTTGAAGGGATAAAATCACCTGTCCCGGCTTGGGGACAGAGTTAAAAATAGGGGTACCACATGACGCTCCCTATTGGAAGGGTGCCTGTCAAATCGGGACAGTGAGCAAGGTTGTAATTGAAGTAATGGGCTAAATTTCCCAAATATTCAGGAATTTTTACTCATGTTTCAACTTTAAGCTCCTATTTGAGCTCCATTATTAAATTTATTTTTTCATCAAATTCATTTTCAATTATATAATATCCCAATAAATAATTTTAGACGTAAACTAGAAATTTTTCTTGCTTTTTAATCGCACATTCTTAAAAAAGTCTCTACTACAAAATCTATTTTTACAAAAATTGGAACTCAAACAATTATTTGTCTTTTATTGAACTTTCAAATTTGATTTCCATCCATCCTTCCATTTAATTGACTTAAATTTTCATTAACCCCTATGGATGTAAAACCCTGAAAAATTGACTGTAAATTTTCATTATTTTGTTTTGTTACCTAATTTCTATCAATTCCAAAACGAACAAACAATAATAACAAGAAAAAATGACCACAACAAACTAACTGGTCTCATGACTACGTCCATTCTCTATTTATTTCTGCATTGAATGGTTGACATAATCCATATGGAGCACTAAGAATTGAATTATCCTATCGAAATTAACCAGCCACTGAGCTACTTGGCCTATGTGCCCAAATCTTTCAACACTGGACTATATTTTTGAAACCAACCAATGATTATTGTACGTTCAAATGCGTTGATGTGCAAAAAATTTTAAGGATGAGTAGTTCATATTTGGCTTATATTTATAGAGGGTGTTTGGCACCCATTTTTATGGAAAAATGAATTTTATAATAATATATTGATGTAGAATGTGTGGATGAAAATAAGAAAATTTTTTTTATTTACGTGTAATATTATTTTAATGAAAATGTGTGACTGAAAAAAGAAAAAAGAAAAAAATGCATTTTGAGAAAAATGAGAATCAAACGGGCCTATAAATTGTTTATAAACACTGAAATAACTTTTTACTCACATTTTGAAAGATTTACAAGTAGTATCAATTTATCCACCATTCATTTCTATTTATTTATAAACACTTCCCGATAATGCTGAAGACAAAATGTTTTCCAAGTCTTCTTATAACTATTAGTTTCTACTTTCATAATGCTTACTTTGGGAAGAGAAAGAAACAAGGATAATTCTACATGTGCATTATGATATTCATAAGGATGTTCATAATGTGCATGTGGAATTTCATTATTGGAGGGTTGAAAAAATTATTTTTCAACTCTTTAATGAGGCTATGTCATTTGTACATTATGGACACCTTTATAAACACCATAATGTACATGTAAGATGACCTAAAAAGGAAAAAGGTGATGAAAAATATGGTGCATTGTATTCACCTCGACTACACAGCACATTGGATAACATTTCTTTTCACAGTGCGATCAATATTTTGCACAATCAGAGATGAGAGCATCGGATATATATATACACACCCACTAGCATTAAAACTTTTGGATCCATTTGACTTTTCAATTTGAAAGCGGTTATGAAAATTCTCTTCACTATGTAATTTTATATGATTTTTAACGTTATCTACCTATGTCATCGTGTTTTTAATAATTTTATATGGTACATACCATGTTGTATGGCACCATGTTTTTATTGAAATGTACAAGATAAGTGAAAATTGTACATTTTCTCAGTTATTGACTCTTACGAGATTCGTAGCTACGAATTATTCATGTGTGGCCTATTGATCACGAATTAAGTGCAATGTCACATTGCATAAACTTTATTAGTAAGCTGCTTTGGCTTTAATAGCATTTTACGAGATGCAGACTACTCACTGCATGCTATGAATGATACTGGTTTTAGTAAGATATCAATTGAGACTGAGGGGACAGTCAGTGGCGGACCCATAGTGGGTCCTGATGGGTCATGTGACCCACCAAGGTTTGAATTTTTCTTTTTTTAAATTTAATGTGAACCCATGCAATTGTAACCCAGTCGCCACTGTTGAATGTTGAAGCCGCCGGAAGCTTGAAACAGGAAGATGGTTTTATTTTATTTTTAAAATGTTGCCTTCTTATTTTGGGCCTTTTTTTTTAAATAGGCCCATATTCAAAGGCTTGAAACTTTGTATTGTAATGATTGCCTCCTTAACAACTAAACATATCACAGACAAAACCAATTTTTACCTCCCGCTATGCACCCCTAATCGATAAACCGAAGTCCCTACCCCCAATAGGCTTCATGTAGATTTCTCGAAGAATACAACTTTTTCCAATGGTATGGTGTCTCTTAGAGGTATTTTTCTTTTCTTCAGAAGTCTTTATTGGAATGGGGAGGCTTGCAGATGGGTTTGAAAACCTGTTGAAGGAATTTGTGACCTACTACTTGGAGATTGTTCTATTGAGAGTTTGGGAATCTTCTGTTCATTTTGCCAATATCTTGTTTTACTCTGGTGTATGGATTAACATTGGTTGAATCTGGATATAAATTAAGCTAACAAATATACTTTAACATTGAACAAAATTATGGTTTATGAAAATTGGGGAATTTGTCAATTTTTTACAAATTGATCGATGATTTGAGATATATATATTAATAGGTGATTTATAGATTTATTATTGTGATTTAGGGTTTAGGATTTGTGAATATGTGATTTATTAAAATTGTAATAATGTTGTGTGTTTGTTAATTTTTCCTTTTAAATGCTGTTGAGTATTGCCCCCCAGTCTCCCGTCAATTTTATGCAAGTTCGGTCGTACCCCACTAACTCAAAGTCTCAACATCCGCCACTAGAGACAGTGAGACTTTTCGTACCAAATGGATTCATTTCTACTAGTCACCAAACATGATTGCTCAATTACAAAATTTCAAAAAAAAAATATCAGCAATCTTAAATTTCATTCGAGTCTGGTTCGGTTGTTTCATCTCCATAAATAACATTTTGTTAATGAACTTATATTATAGACAAGTTTCCTTCATCAAAAGAAATTGACTAAAATATGTTTGCATGAATAAGACTTCCAAAGATTTAGTCATCTTCAAAATTCAAATTTGTTATGACTTCATATATACACATAATAGATGTTATAATCCGGACTAGATCTGGAACTACTTTGTTGAAAACGGAATGTTTCTGATACCACTTGTTATGAAATGGGGAGGCGAATATGACAAAATATGAAGTATGTGATCGTACACGGAAAATAAGATTAAAAGCAAGAATTAGATTGGCAGAGGAATTAAGTATTTTATTCAACAACCAATGGAGAAAATAATATTTTTACAGCAATCTCAACAATTCTTAAGCTGAATGAAGAGTCGTAAAACTCTAAAAATAATCTAAAAGATGGAAATTAGGTCAAAATACGCGTGAATTGACAAAAGGAGAAAAACTCGCGCGATACCGTCACTTTAGCACATCTAACGCCAGGCGAGTGACCATCTTATCGCTTAAGCGAGAGTTCAGCTACAAGCAGGCGACAACTCCCTACTCCAAAAGTTTGCCTACTACTCAAGCAGAAAATATGGCTACTTCTCTTTCTAGTCCATAATTATGATCTCTCTAAGACCACTACTTCAAATCACGTAACCCTAGACAGAATTTAGGCCACAAGCCCAACAATCTCCATCCTGATACCAATTTTGGTGCAACAAATGAAACTCCAAAATTTCTCTACCTAAAAGTCCGTCTACAACTAAACAACTAAACTCTTCAACCCAAGCCAAACTTCTCCTATCATACAAAAATACTCTTTCTCTTCCACAATAGCTAACATGGATACACGAACCCAAACACCAAGTTCTCAAAAAATTTGCAAAGAATTTAGAAATTATCAAATCGGGTCGAAGCACACCCTGTAGTAGAATCAACTTTCAATGCTTTTATCGAAAGTCCATTGTTAGTCTCGACACCTTCAAAAACCCCAAAAGCATGCCAAACCAAATCAACATACCCGTACATATCTCCAATGGGTCGATCCCTAGCAGTTGAATATGATGGAAATCGCGAAAAATGGTGGCAAAGGAAAATTACCCATATTCTCCAAACTCGATCGAGTAGCATTCTTCAACATAGACCTAGAGCTAAATCCCAAAGGTATGGTGCCAAACTGAATATCCATAATGGTACTAAATTTATGCTGACTTTTATTTACTAATTCTACCCGACTTTGTAAGATGTATATTGGGATCTCTTCGGGCCCTTCAATACAATACGAACACCCCTCTGGACTTTCAAGACTCCATCTCTTCTAGAGAACGTGTAACCTTTCGAATCAATAGTACTCAACGAAATGATATTTCCTTCAAATCTAAAACATATCGAACGTGTTCAAGTGTTCTACATGTTCCATCTACCAGATTCAATCTGAGTCTACCAATACCAGTTACCCGATAAGATTCGTTGTTATCTATGACAACGACACCTTGCGTCACCTTTTCATATGTTTCAAATAAATCCCAATTGGAATATATATGGAACGCACAAGTTGTATCCAAGATCCACTCCTTATCAGGTTAGGATTCCATGTCAAAAATTGCCAAGAGATCTCCATCATTCAAATAGTCCTCAGCTATATTGGTCTTATTCGAAGTGTTTGATTGCTTTCCATAATTTGTAGTCTAATTACATTTGCTCCGCAACCTATCACAATATCTCTCGATGTGTCTTTTCTTCTTACAATAAAAACAAACCTGATTGCTAAAACTCTACCTTGAACTTACTACTTTGCCGATCACCATGAACCACAAGATATTCTCCATCTCTAGACTCAGATCCAACTAATACTTCATCTTTTTCTTTGAGAACAAGGCATTATTTATGTCTTCAATGGTGAAAATATCATGACTATACAAAATTGTGTCCCTAAACAAAGTAAACGAAGCGGGTAGCGATCACAGTAGAATTAAGGCCAAATGTTCTTCATCATACTTTATCTTTAATGTCTCCAAATCAGCAACGATCTCCTTGAACACAGCCAAATGATCTTTCAAAGATCCACCTTCTGCCATACAATGATAATACAACATCTGCTTTAGATGTAATTTACTCGTTAGACTTTTAGTCATACACAATTACTCCAACTTCAACATCACGCAGCTACTGTCTTCTCCTTCAAAACGTTCTAAAGAACATTGTTAGAGAGATGAATATGAATATGCCAAAGTACCTTGTTAAATCCCAACAATGCATCATTTAAATCAATCTACTCCAATATCACAATCTTGCTCTAATACAACTTGTTATAAACCAGAAATCACTTTGTTGAAAGCGAAACAACTATGATACCAATTTTTATGAAAAGAAGAGTCGAATATGACACAATATAAAGTATATGATCGCACAAAGAAAATAAGATTAAAAGTGAGAAATAGATTGGCAGATGAATCAAATATTTTATTAAACAACCAATGGAGAAAATAATATTATTACTGCAATCTCAGCAATTTTCAAACTGAATGAAGAGTCTACAATTTATAGGTGACATGTCAAAACCCTAGAAATAACCTAAAAGATGAAAACTATGTCAAAATATGCGTGAACTGACAAAAGAAGAAAAACTCGCACGGCGCCGTCACTCGAGCGTCGTTTAGCGCTAGGCAAGCCACTGCCCTATTGCTCGAGTAAGAGCTCGGTGATAGGTAGGCAACAACTTCCTACTTCAAAAGTTCGCTTACTGCTCAAACGGCCAGCTTGCGAAAATGAGATGACTTTTCTTTTCGATCCATAATTTTGATCTCTATAAGACCACTACTCCAAATCGTATATCCCTATACCAAATTTGGGTCGTAAACCTAAAAATAGAAATGGGTCTATCCTCAAACTTGTTGAAAAAGTGTATATAGAAATTTCTTTCTATAATTTGAAGATTAGAAGTGTGAGTGTTAAATAAAATGCATTATTACATTTAAAACAAAAGGTGAAAGTTTTGAATCAAAGATGTCACGTATTTATTTACGTGTTATATTTCAAGTAACGTCATATGACATTTTAATATCAATTTTAAAACTTTAAAAGTTACACCATGATGGTCAATCTAAAATGTAATAGATGGTGCTAAACTGCATGACCATATCACTTGTGAGAGTGATTAGAACATTGACATGCTATGTCACATGTAAAATATCAAATATAAAAACTTCAAAGTTAGAAATCATAAGACTTGCATGCAAAATAATTTTCTATATGAGCAATTAGCCCCTGTTTGACAACATTTCTTCCAAAACTCTTCCCCCTCCCCCCCCCCCCCCCACCGCCACTTTCTCTCCCCCCCCCCCCCCCCCCACAACAGCACATTTTCACAATAAAATATTCTTCATATAAATCCAAAACTTTTTTCTACTTTTTAACCCCACATTCTCCAAAATTTTACTATTTCAAAACTAATTATACACAAAAAAAAATGGTTTTCAAAAGGGGTTAAGTTATTATTATATTGAAAAAACCAAAACAACTAAAAGCCTAGAATCCATAGATATAGGAAAAAAATAAAAAGGCTACGTAATAAATAAAAAGTGCCATCACCATAAAAAAGGAGTTGTAAAAGATGAAATTGGAAATGTCACATATTCAATCATGTCTCGTGTTGCATGTTCGTGTGAAACTCACGAGCATACAAAATCATTGGCAAGTAATAGATTTGAGTGAGTTTCTAGCATCATCACACAGGGAATAAATTCCGATTCAAGTTTAGTAGTTATGTACGGAATTTCAATTATGTAAACAAAAGAGAATTTGATTTTATGATTATTCTAAATTAATCTAAGAAAATGATAAAATTAGGATTTTTATCAAATACAAATGATTGTATTGGATTTAAAATCCTCCTATTGCTATCTATTTTAATTATTGATTTATTATCTAATTCCATTTGTGCATTCTCGACAATCGATAAAGTTGTGACATAAATTTTTATTTTCAAGACAAATTAAATCTATTATAACCATGACCCAAATCTATTCCTAGATCAAATTCGAATGTTTAGAACCTATTAATATGATTGCACACGTGATAAATGTTATTCCTAACATATATTGCACATATGTTGATTTTGTCGTATTCTAAACTTATTGTAAGTCTTTTAATACTAGAACAAGTAACTAATTATCTAATTGGTCGTCAAACAATTAAATAATGCAATGTGTATGCAAAATTAATCAAGAAACGTAACAAATACTAAATCACTAGTCTTGAATTAGAAATAAATAACAAATAGGACTAATCTTCATCCAATATAAAAGTGAATCTAGTCTAACATATTAATATATAGATTACAAGAAGCGTATTAGAAAAATATCACCCAGATCGTGAAATAATTCAAAGATGTTGATCTTCAAGTCTAAGGTTGAAATCTTTAAAATCTTGATGTAATTGAACTACAATTCTTTGTTAGGGCTTGATCTCCTCTCTCAAAATATAGTAACTAACTTATTTTCTTGATGAATTTGATGATACTATTGCGTATGAAGAGGCAAGAGTATAAGAGCCAGAAAATAGGTCAAAATAATGTACAATATAAGTTGCAAAATAGTTTGAATCGCGAAAAAAAAAACTGCTAATTCATCTACAGAAATAGCCCTCGTGTGTGCACGAGCAAAACTACCATACGCGCATCGTTGAGCCAAGTGGCTCTTGGGTTGGAAAAGCAATGTTCCCACGCGTGAGTTTGCGAGGTGTCGTCTCTAAACAGTTTTTGATATTTTGTAATAATTTTCCTTCCCGATATTCGATTGGATGATTCAAAGTACGTTGGAAGGATAACTTAAGGAGCTATAATTCTACTAGAAATACAATTTTTCCAATTCAAATGTTTGAGAATTAAAAAAGGGTCTCAAGTTGAGGCTAAAAATTCGTAGATAACATCTGTTGGAAATTGATTTATAAAAGTACTTTAACTATATTTCACTTCATTTGACCTCCAATTGCATTCAATTGATCATATGTGATCTTCAATCATCATTTTATGCTTTGAATCAACTATTGAACATTTACACTTTGATTTTCAAATTTTGTATTTCTTTCGTTTTTACCCATTTTTGTTACTTTCTTCCAATTTCACCAATTTGCATTGAGTTCAACCTAATATATATAATTAATGGCCTAGGTTAGTGTACAAAATACACTTATCAAACACCCTCCAAATTTGATCATTTGTTTGTCCTCAAACAAAACTATATCTTAACTTAATCAAAAATTGTAAAAACACATGGTTAGATAATTTGTTTTTGGTCTCAGAATTAGAATATATGTATTAAGACTATGAATTGCTACAAAATTACAATGTTAAAATTAATTTCTAGTTTTTCAATGCAAAACCGATGTTTTTGTATGTGTGAAAATTCATGTCATGCATCATAAATTCATAAAGTGATTCAAATTCTGACCCTCAATAATCAAACATATCATTTTTCCTTCCGTATGATTTACATCCCCCAAACTTATTTATTTAACTCTCTCAAGGTGTGATCTAAGATTGAATTTTTGTATAATACTGAATTCTCACTAACTCTAGTTTAGTTAGATCTTACTAATTACAGTTCAATATATTAACAAATACGAATTTTGTATTTTTTATCGCTTCAACCTCAAAAAATCAACTAAGTTAATAACCCCTTGTCAAAAGTCTAATTCTCTCAAATAAGTGTTTGGGACTTATCAAAGCATGTAACAATTTATTTTTTTATATATTTTTCTTTTCCAACATATTATGTGTAGACTTATCTTCATTAAATTTTCTAAATGACCGATATAACGAGCTTTTGATCGATGACTCTCAACTCAAATGACTTTTGGGCACTGAATTTTAACTACCATGCATGTTTAATCACTAGAGACATAAAGGCTACAAAGGTACCTTTCACAATGAGACACATTTTTTCTTTTTCTTTTTTTATCATTTTTATGCAATAATTAGTGTAGTGCCCCTTATTAAACACTCATTCTCAAAAAATGACACCTAACTTAAGATTTTTACCTTATTTTCATCTTATTTGCCTTAGACAATCCACATAATATTTAGCACACATAGAATTCACATTTATTTTAATGTCTCCCTACTATACAGTTCAATCACTCCCAAACTATTTTAAAATTTGTTTAAAGATGTATAATTTAGTAGTTATTTGGATTTAGCATCTAAGGTCCATAATACTTTTTTCTTTGTCAACCTATTCAAATTTTGAAATTATTCTTTCATGATGCAAAACAAAACATAACCTTTGTGCCAAAAAATATCAAGTTTCATATAAATAAGCATAAATCAATCATAACGTGCAACTTTTTCACAATTTATAGCCTAACATATGGTTTCAAATACATTCATCATAGTAAACAAATTTATCTAACTCACACAAGCACACAAAAATAACAATAAAGCTGAAAGTAAAATTTTTTTTTAATGTTTTTGCACTCGAACAAACGCACAAAACAATAAAAATAAATAAATAACTCAATATGTTTTCACCCCAAACTTGTAATAGACATTGCTCTCAATGTCTAAAAACATAACAAGTAATATACAAAAATTAAGGGCAAAGAAGAGAACTAAGTATTCCTCTAGTATAAACCTATAAGTGATGGACAGATTGGCATGAAAGTATTGGATCACTTGCTATGTATCTTCCCTTATCCAGTCATATTCCTTCAAAATAATTAGAAAATCCATGATCATATAGAACACTTTATAATAAGCTCAAACATACGCTAAAGGAAAATATGGGGATGAAGATACCCTCTACTGCTAAAAGCAATAAAAATTATTAATCATATATCTAAAATGCAAAATAAATAAAAGGGAATAAAATTGGGTTTCCTCTCAATAAGTGCTTATTTATAGTCATTGGCTTGACTTTGATGTTTTGGCTATTCGTGGTGGCTTGAAATAGTGTTTTCAGCCTTGCATCATATGTACTGGCAGTTTCATCTTTAAACCTCCAAATTATAAAAGTCCCATTGTTGTCTAGCCTAAAAATTCCACCTTCTTCCTTCATGTTCTTATTGCTTCCCCAATTGTCAATCTTTCGACATTTCTTAATGTCAAGTAATTGCTTGAGTGGGTCATTCACTGTGAAGTTTTGTTATTTTTCTTCTATCCTTAATAATAATTTACCTTTCTCAAAATTCATTAATACTCATGCAATTGTTAAGAACATTCTCTCCAAAATTAATGGAATGTGTTGAGCATCTATATCATGGATGATGAAATCGGCAAGAAAGAAATTATTTCCAACTTTGATGAGCATATCCTCTATCACTCCATAAGGATGTTTGAGTGTCCTGTTAGCCAGTTGTAGGATTATTGACGTTGCTTTTCGATCATCCAATCTCAATTTTCTATAGATAGACAGTGGCATCAAATTAATACTTGATCTAGAATCAATTAAAGAATTTAAATCATGTGAATTTTCCATAGAGCAAGGTACAGTGAAACTCACTAGATCTTTTAGCTTAAGAGGGAGCTTATGTTGTATGATTGCACTGAACTCTTCAATTAATGCTATTGTTTCATCTTCTGGCATATATCTCTACTTAGTTAACATCTCCCTAAAAAACTTAGCATAATTTGGAATTTGTAGAATAGGATCAATAAAATGAATGTTGATATGAAGTTTTCTGAGAGCATTCAAAAATTTCTTGAATTTTTTGTCTAGTTTATTATTTTGCAACCTTTGAGGGAATGGGATTGGAGGTGCATATTATTGACAGGAACAGTCCCTTTAATTTGTGGACTATGTGAGTATTTTTCTTTATTAATTTTTCTTGAGTCTTTAGATTGAACCACTTGTTCCTGGCTAGTGGTAGGTACCCAATTCTCCTCTATCCATTTCTTCTTCACCATGATTTCTAACAGCTGAACTTCAATTTTTGTTGTAATGGCCTAGACTTGTTCTTTTTTAGGTTGCCTTTGAAGCCTTTAAGGGAATGAAATAGGCAGTACATAAACTCAAATAGGAATAGAAGGCTTGATTAATGGTCTAGTATAATTCACAGCTTCAATTGTTAATACTTGTTCTGGTGGGTTCCTTTCTGCGTCACTTAGCGGGTATTTTATGTTCTATTAGCCAATGCAGTTTTAACTAACCCATGTAATTTTTCAAATTTTGTGTACAGACTTGTTGGTTTTGGATTACAACCTCAGTCTTAGTGATGTACTTAGCAAGTAGATCCTCCCAAGATGACTTCTTTTCCTATTGCTGCTAAAATTCTTTTGGGTTACTCTAAATTTGACATTCCTATCCCTGATTATTAGTCCATGAAAAGTTAGAATAATTGCTCCGACTTGAATTATAAGTGTTAGAATAAGGATTGTTCTGCTACCTATGAAAGTTCTGTGCATAACTAACCTTCTCAACTGATAAACATCCGTGAAAGCTAAACGACAACTTTTAGTTATATGATCCGCTCCATAGCCCCCACAGCTAGGTGCTAGTTGGTGCACCATGCTCACAGTCTAAATTAGTTTGTCCAACTTTTTTATTTGTACTTCCAACTGAGTTGCCATTGTTGTTACTGTATCTACGTTGTGAATCCCTGATATTTTCTTTAGCACTTCCTTGTCTATATGCCACATGGATTGATTTTCTACAATTCTCTAAAAAAAAGCTCTAAGGTATTGTCTAATGGAATATCCAATATTGACCCTCCTGCTGAAACATTGGCTTTGCTGCGGAATTCAGGTCTCATGCATGAAAAGAATATGCAAATCTTAGAGTCTTTAGGAATGTTCAGAGTAGGGCACTTCCTGAAGTAGTAGCTGAATCCTTCCCATACTTCTAGATAGCTCTCGGGGTCCTTTTGCTTGAATAAGTGAACTTCATTTCTGATACGATGGACTTAAGAATGCGAAAAGAATTAAAAAGTGAATTTATATACCAAGTCAGTCCATGAAAAGATGCTCCCAAGAATTAGAGAATTTAGCCATTCTCGTATGCCTTCCTTTAAAGTGTGAGAGAATAGGCGTGGTTGAAAGGCGTCAAAAGATATGCCTTTGTCACTGATCATATCACAAAGCGTTATGAAGACCTGAACATATTCATGAGGATTTTCAGTTGATCTTTTAGAGAACTCGTTGTCCTGAAGATTTTGAAACAAATTGATGACATCTATTCAATTGTGGGAGTTGTCCTGTACAAAATGTGGATATATTATAGTTGATTGCACAGGAGCTGTGACAAGATTCACATAATCCCTTAGGTGCTTTTCCATGGTTGGTAGTTGCTCTTGACGAGCCTTGTTGGTTTGACGAAGTTGGTGGTAACTGAATTTAATTTTAACTTCGATTTTTTGTCATTTTCCTAGTTTCTTTCTATTCCCTTCTTCATTGTCTGATAATTCTTTTGATTTTAGGATCCAGTGTTAGGAGCTTGATTTCTCCATAATCTTGCATAAACTGCCAAAAATAAGAAAAAAGAAAAAGAAGATTATGTATGTAATTAATAGTTTAAAATAATGTAAAAGAAATTCAAATCTTATAAAAAACTAGTAAACTCAAATTAAATACTTTATTCCCCGGTAATAGTACCAAAAACTTGTTCGTATGAAACTCACAAGCATATAGAATCATCGATGTCAATGAAATTATTTTCTTTTGATTTAAAGCACTGCAAGTGTACGGTTCGCAACGAATAATAAAGTGGATTTTTAGAGTCCGAATATCGTCCCACAGAGATTGATTAGTTCAATTATATTTATCTCGGCCTTAACCGAATCCAAATGATCAAGTATGAGTTTTTATCCTAAGAAATCCTAAATCTAAGTTGAAGTACCAATATTATAAATTGGATGTTATGACATGCAACACAACGTTTAAATTAACTAAAATGTAATTTGATGTTTGGGACTCAGGTTAAATGTATTCAATGAATGTGAGATATACTAGGATCACGAATTCCCAAGTAATGTTCCATTTAACCTTAATTCCACATTTTGACAACACAATGACATTTTGAAGAATCAATACTCCTAAATCTATCCAACCCTCTCTCTCGAGATAAATTGAACCTATTCTCATACACCACCAACATATATCTCTGTGACGGATTCAAATATACGAGAATGCATATAGTTTTATGAGTACTTAGATATTCACGCAAAGCATAAGGGTATATTTCTATCCCCTATCAAACCCTACGATGACTTATACCTTGTCGAATTTATTCCTCTTCTTTCGAATAGATGAAACAAACCACCAAAACTCACACAATTACGAGCACATAATCATGGAAGCAATTAAATGCATACAAATCATTCAAAACAATAAATACGTATTTTAATGTCAAAATACGAAACAAATAATTAAATATCACATTACAAGGTTCATCGATCTCTTAGTATAGATTTTTCTAGCCTAACATGATGGGAAGAAGAACACAACAATAAAAATCAAGAAAAGAAGTCACCCTATTGAAATTCTTGAAGTGGGATCTTGAATCTTGGATTGAATCTTCTTGTTCTTCCTTCTTCTTTGTCTTCAAATCCTTCCAAAATAATGTATAATGTTTTTGGACGTCCCTGGGGCTTTAAAAAACTCTTCAAGATTTGTTTCTATAAGAATTTCAATCAAAAAAGGAAATCATATTTTTTCGCCGCGATTGGCCTAGGCGAAAACTCGAATAGTTGCTCAGGCCAAGAATTTTTTCTCGGTAATTAAAATATCATGTTGGGCGATCACCCTTACTGGACTATAGCCCAAGCAAAATTTCTTCCATATATTCCATTTTAGCCCCCTGTAGTCGATTTTTTATTCTTTCAAGTCCTTTCTCTTGCATTTTAAACACTTTGACTTTTAGTTGCATCCAATTGAACCTACAACATCTTTAATCTTCATTTTGTGGTCCGAATCAACTATTGAAATGTTGCAACTTAGTCTTCATACTTTAGATTTTCTTCCTTTTTGGTTCTTTTTCGTTTCTTTTCTCTTGAATTCCACCACATTCATTAATATCGTCCTACAAAACATAATTACATAGAAATAAGCCATAATTCAAACTCTTTGATCATAATTAATTCATGTTTGTAAACTAAATAAGTGTGTAAAAATACACTTACCAGTCGACAAGTAATAGATTTGAGAGAGTTACGAATATCGTCCCACAGGGAACAAATTTCTTTTCAAGTTTACTAATTATGTATGGAATTCGAATTATGTAAACAAAAGAGAATTTGATTTTATGATTATTCTAAATTAAAGGGGCAAAATTAGGGTTTTTTTTTTAATCAATTATGAATGATTGTATTGGATGCCACCAATTGTCTTATATTTGAATTGTTGATTTATAATCTAGTTTTGTTCATGCATTCATGACAATCAATAATGTTACAATATATAATTTTTTTCCAAGACAAATTAAATCTATAATAACCACGGCCTACATCTATTCCTAGCCGAAATTCGAATGATTAGAATGCATTAAAATATAGATTATCTATATGATTGTACACATAATAAATATTATTCCTAACATATATTGCAAAAATATGTTAATTTTGTCGTATTCTAAATTTATTGTCAATCTCCCAATAGTACATCAAGTAACTAATTATTTAATTGATGGCCAAACATTTAAATAATGCAATGGGTATGTATAATTAATCAAGAAATGTAGGAAATATTTTAGAACTAAATAATAAATAGGGTTCATTTTTATCCAATACAAAAGTGAATCTAGCCTTGAATACTAATATATAAATTGTAAGAAGAATTACAGAAAAGTATCACTCGGATATTGAAATAATTCAAAGGATGTTGATCTTCAAGTCTAAGGTTGAAATATTCAGATTCTTAATGTAATTGAACTCCAATTCCTTGCTAGCGCTTGATCTTCTCTCTCAAAATATAGTAATTGACCCTATATTTTTGATGAGTTTGATGATACTATTGCGTTTGAAGAGGTAAAAGAGAGGTTTTTCCATGCGTAGCCCAAGTTTTGTATTTGTAACAGCCAGAAAATAGGTCAAAATCAAGTCCAAAAGAGTTTAAATTGTGAAAGAAAACTACTGATTCATTTGCGCCCTATGCGTGCACGGGCAAAACAACTGCGAGCTCGCCGGTTTGCAAGGTGTTGTCCTTGTGTAGTTTTCGATATTTTGGTCATTAAATTTTTCCTGATATCCGATTGAAGTAATTTAAAGTGCATTGGAAAGATAACTTAAGGGGCTACAATTCTATAAGAAATACAATTTTTCCAATTTGAATGTTTGCTAATCGAAAGATGGGTCTCAATTTGCTGCTAAAAATTCGGAGTATAACTTGGAAATTGATTTGTAAAAGTATTTCATCTATATTTCACTCATTTGACCTCCAATTACATCCAATTGATCATAAGTGATATTCAATCATCATTTTATGGTCTGAATCGAATGTTTACACTTTGATCTCCAAACTTTAGATTTGTTTCATTTTTTACCCATTTTTCATTCCCTTATTCCAATTCCGCGAATTTGCATTGAGTTCAATATAACAAACATAAATAATACATAATTAAAATATAACTTATCCAAATCATTTACTACAATTTAATGGCTTGGATAAGTGTATTTTATGAACTTATTATTGCATGTCATGTTTTGTTTAGTTATAAAATCTTACATGTTACATACATCGAAATGAGTTTAAATTTTGAATCAATTCACAAATCAAAATAGCAAATTAAAATAGACATAGAATTGATGTTCAAACTTAAACGTAACATATTGTAATAAACAATTTTTCCATATCATGGTGACATATTATAACACACGAGTGAAATACTATATAACTCACACTTAACGTGCGCATTTGACTTAACATGCTAAGATATAAAAAATGCACAAATCTCAAAAAAAAAATTTCCATATCATGTCTACAAGCATGTACAAAACGAAAACAAATGTGTACAAAAACGCAGGGATAAAATTACAAAACGTTGCTTAAAACTACTATGAATGTTTGAATAAAAAGGGTAATTAGCAAAAAGTCCCTACTTTTCGTTTTTTGACTAATTTCATTTTCATCTTTACCTTTTATTGCGAGAAACGTCATTCCATCCACTCACCGTTAAAACACTCCGTTAAATCAATTAAAATGGAATTTTTCTTTTCAAAAGGCAAGAGTAATATTGTCCAAACCTATTTTTATTTACTTTCACAGATTTCACTACAATTTATCCGTGAAATTCAAATCATACTTTGTAATGACTCTCTAAATTCAAAACATATTTTTCCCATCATTCCTTTGCTTTCTCAGATATCACTGCAAAGGAATAGAAGGAAATATTGTTCATTCAATGTAACATTTAATATAATGAAGTGCTTACAAAAAGAAGCAATTATGGGGAAAGATAAGGGAAAAGAGGCTGCTAATTACAATGACTTATTTATAATTACTTATTTTTGCCTTTTCTTCTTGTGGATACAAGATGTTTGGAATATTGGAGTTTGTAAGAATAATGTAAAAATATATCCTTTGAATTTTGTATTATACTTTGCTTAAATGTGTGATTGTTCATCCTCATTTTGTGCTTATGAAGGGTGTAAATAAGGGGTAAAGTAAGAAGACCAATTAAAATGCAATTTTGTAAATGGACAATACATATGAATGGAGAAGATGAATGGGTCTTCTTTCCATTTTAGTATGAAATTGAACTTGTGGTAACAATCCTTGCCTTTACCCTATCTTTGCACAAAACATCCCTACCTTGAAATTGACATTGCATAAAACATCCCTGCCTTTGCTAAGGACTGTTACCACAAGTTCAATTTCATGCTAAACTGGAAAGCAGACCCGTTCATCTTCTCCATTCATATGTATTGTTCATTCACATAATTACATTTTAATTGGTCTTCTCACTTTACCCCTTATTTATACCCTTCGTAAGCAAAAAATGAGGGTGAACAACCACACATTTAAGCAAAATATAATACAAAATTCAAAGGATATATTTCTACGTTATTCTTACAAACTCCAATATCCCAAACATCTTGTATCTACAAGAAGGAAAGGCAAAAATAATTATAAATAAACAATTGTAATTAGCAGCCTCTTTTCCTTTATCTTCCCCCATAATTACTTCTCTTTGTAAGCACTTCATTATATCAAATGTTACATTGAATGAACAAATTTCCTTCTATTTCTTTGCAGTGAAATCTAGGAAAGTAGAGAAATGATGCCAAAAATATGTTTTGAAGTTAGAGAATCATTACAAAATATGATTTGAGTTTCACAAATAAAATGCAGTGAAATCTGGGAAAGCAAAGAAAAATAGGTTTGGACAATGTTACCTTTGCCTTTTGAAAAGAAAATTTCCATTTTAATTTATTTAACGGAGCATTTTAATGGTGAGTGGACGGAATAATGTTTTTCCCAATAAAAGGTAAAGGTGGGGATGAAATTTGCCAAAAAACGAAAGGTAAAGACGCTTTTCACAAAAATCTTGAAAAGGTATGGACTTTTTGTACTAATTATCCAAAAAAAACTTGACATGTATGAATATTGTGACAATTTGATATATACACTATTGGCTGTAAGACTTAAAAAAATGCATCAGATTACGAATGAAATTGTAAAAGCAATTAAACTGCTTCATATGTGAAAGCTATTGAAAAATAGAGATGGTCATAACAAGTTTGTTTACAACAATTTAATATTTCTATAATGGTATAAATTGGATAAAAATATATAAAATGCATGAACTATACATGAAGAGGGAAAAAAAATCAATTACATGAGATTTGTAGAGATGCACTACTTTTTCCATCTCTGGTGATTACATATTCAACGTTTACAATTTTTGGGTTTAAGATCGCTACAGACACGTTCTCTATTGAGCAATGCTATGAAAATCGAATCGGACCAGCCAGTTTAGTTGGAAGAATCGTGAACTGGCCTCTAATCTGACCCGGTACTCATACATTAATCAAAAAATAAAAAACCGGCTAATAAACCATCAACCCAGTTGATTTAACCGTGAAATGGAAAATCAGCTACGGGTATTTTGGTTTTTTAATATTATATA